>NW_022631201.1:521685-672273 GCF_010015895.1 Lontra canadensis | reverse complement strand
CACTTCTCCAATGAAGACATACAAATGGCTATCAGACACATGAAAAAGTGTTCATCATCACTAGCCATCAGGGAGATTCACATTAAAAGCACATTGAGATACCACCTTACACCAGTTAGAATGGCGAAAATTAGTAAGACAGAAATCAACATGTGTTGACGAGGATGTGGAGAAAGGGGAACCCTCTTCCTCTGTTAGTGGGAATGCAAGTTGGTGTAGCCTCTTTGGAGAACAGTGTGGAGATTCCTCAAGAAATTATAAATAGAGCTTCCCTATGACCCTGCCATTGCACTACTGGGTATTTACTCCAAAGATACAGATGTAGTGAAAAGAAGGGCCATCTGTACCCCAATGTTCATAGCAGCAATGGCCACGGTCACCAAACTGTGGAAAGAACCAAGATGCCCTTCAATGGACGAATGGATAGGGAAGATGTGGTCCATATACACTATGGAGTATTATGCCTCCATCAGAAATGATGAATACCCAACTTATGTAGCAATATGGACGGGACTGGAAGAGATTATGCTGAGTGAAATAAGTCAAGCAGAAAGAGTCATTTATCATATGGTTTCACTTATTTGTGGAGCATAACAAATAGCATGGAGGATAAGGGGATTTAGAGAGGAGAAGGGAGTTGAGGGAAATTGGAAGGGGAGGTGAACCATGAGAGACTAAGGACTCTGAAAAACAATCTGAGAGTTTTGAAGGGGCGGGTGTTGGGAGGTTGGGGGAACCAGGTGGTGGGTATTGGAGAGGGCACGGATTGCATGGAGCACTGGTTGTGGTGCAAAAACAATGAATACTGTTACACTGAAAATAAATTAAAAAAACAATGCATACTGTTACACTGAATAGCAATAAAAAATTAAAAATAAAAGCTAATGATATACTGCATGGTGATTAACACAACATAATAAAATGAAAAGAAAAGAAAATGGAAGTGAAAAACCTGAATAGCAGAATGGCTTAGATTCATTTGTATTTGTATTTCACAGGGAAACATGTGGGACTGACTTCATCCAGAGTGTTTTATTTTTGAGGTCTATTCATCTGACCTTCCAGAGCTAAGTGGCTCCTGAAACTATAGCTGTTTTTGGCCCAGATTTGGCTGTGGTCAAGCCCAGAATGTGGTGCAGCTTCAAGAAGGTGATGTCAGAAGGTAGGGTGCATTCTATTCAGATCTTTTCATTTGAGGTGTTTTTCAAGGGTCGATGGGGACTGTAACTTCTTTGTGCGTCACTTCTTGAATTAGGAAAATGAGAAAAGTAATACTAATGATTGTACCTAACATTTACACAGTGCTCATTATGTTCCCAGGTACTGTTCTCAGCCTTTTACATGTATTTACTCATTTCACCATGTAACTACCCTATGAATCAGGGATTATCGCCTGCCTTATAGGGTTGCTCACGTAAGTTCTTGTAACAGTGTTTGGCCAAGAATCATTGTGATATGCTGTTAGCTATTTCCATAGGTTATTAAAGGCAAATGCCGCAGAAAGGGACTGTACTTCACGTCTGTTATTAGCTAACACCTTAGTGAGAATCAGAATGCAAGTTGGAGGGAGGAAGAATAAACATTCTTTAGATTTGTATAGGGCTTTATACTTTGAAGATTGCTTTCTCATATATAAATTGACTTGTAAAACTATTATTATTTCCATATGATATGAGGAATTTGACTCATGGTATATGAGGAACAAGATAATCAAGTTGAGGTCCAAATGCCTAGTTTCAAAGCCCTGGCTTTTTTACTTTTTTGGGTATGTGAGTTTTAAAATTTAAACTCAATTAGACAAGTACATCATTAGTTTCTGATGTATTTGATTTTTGATAAGTCATTTAACCACTTTGATTCTTGGTTTCCTTCATTTGTCAACTGGAAATAAGAAGTCTCCCCTCTTTCCTTCCTAGGAAAGAAAGAAAACGTAGATATATTGAATACCTACCATGTGTTTTTATTCTATCATCTTATTTGATCCCCTCAGTGTCCCTGCTCTATTGATCTTATCACCACGGTTGGTAATCATAACCATACTCAGAAGTAGCTAGGGCAGTGGCTATTGTCCCTGTCTCACTGTTGAAGAGACAGATCCTTGTCTAAAGATGCAAAGTGGTAGATGTTGGATAAAGATATAAGGATCATGATCTTTATGTCAGTGCTGGATCTCTATACTGCCTCTCACTGCATTCTGGGGTTTGTTGAGAATTATTGATCCCAACTTCCCCATTCTCTTAGCTACTATACATTTTAAAGTGGTGGCACAAAATATGGACTGTGAAGGAAACTACAGTCAGGATTTGCTGACCAATTTGCCAGCTATTCTGGCCTCTCTCATCTACTCTACCTACCCAACCATTGACTCTTCTACTCACTATGGGTTCAGCTTCTTTTTCATGGTGAAGAAGCAGGGAGGACTGGCAGGGTACTTCCTGAGTGAGCAAGTCTGTTTCCCTGCTGTAGGTTCTGCTATCCAGAGTATGAGGGACATTTAACAAAAAAAGTCCAAAATGAGTATCAGATCAAGATATTTCTGGACACTCAAAATTATGAAGTTGATGCTATAGGAGCTTCAGTTGGGGCAGGAAGGTAGTAAATATCCTTTAAAGACATTAGGGGCCACAGCGATTGTAAGCTTAATTCAGGATGGGCTTTAACGAAAGTATGAGTGGCTGCTTTCCACCTTTCTTTTATTACCCTCTTCCAGCTTTGGGGGCCATTGCCCCTGTCCTCTGAGCTTCAAGCTGCTTAGTTCTGGTCCCTCCCCAAGTTGCAATTTCCAAAAGGTTTTGTCTTGTATCAGGTAGAATGTGTCCCTCTAAATATATCTTCAAAAGTCCTAATCCTCAGTAAGTGTGCATGTGACCTTATTTGGAGATAGGGTCTTTGCAAGTTAAGATGAGGTCACACTGAATCTTATGACTGGTATCTTTATAAGAGAAGAATTTGGACATACAGACAGAGACAGACACAAGGAAGAAGGCTATGTGATGATGGAGACTGGAGTGATGCACATGCAAGCTAAGGAATTCCAGAGATTTCTGGGAGTCACCAAAAGCCGAGAAGCAAAGCAATATCTTCCCCTAGAGACTTCAGAAAAAGCATGGCCCTGCAGACACCTTGATTTCAGACCCCTGACCCCCAGAACTGTGAGAAAATAAATTCTGGCTGTTTTAAACCACTGAGGTTGTGGTAATTTGTTACTGCAACTTTGGGAAACTAATATGTCTTCTGTTGCCTAAACCAGATCTCTGACTTCACATACAGTCTGGAGAGCAATCTGCTTAGGCTAATTCATATGGAGATCTCTTTTCATCCTCACAGAGAAGTGTAAACCCCTACCCCCACAATGATGCTTCTGAAATTTGTGGACTTTCAACCATTGTGACCAGTGAGATGGAGATGGTCAAGTCAAATAAAAGAAAGAGGATTTGGGTGTATCCTGAAAATCTTACCACAGATCTTGATTGCATGTTCTGTAGGTAGCTCCCCTTCCTTCTATCCAGAATAAAAATAATCCAGTGATCCAGTGCCTTCCACTAATGGACCTAAGGCTTTTGTTTTTGTTTTTTTGTTTTGTTTTGTTTTGTTTTTGATTTCCCTTCTAGTCAATGAGGGGGTTACACTGTATGACCTAAAAGAGGGCTTTCAACCCTAACAGTTTATGCGTCTACAAAACAAAGTAAATAAGATTAGAGGAATAGTGAAAAGCAGACGTGTGTATATGTCTTAGGATTCATACAGATTCAGAACAGTCTCCTGTACCTTCCATGACTCTATTTTCAGTACTCTCCAGTGACTTTCACTGTGCATAAGGATGAGTCAACTTTGGGAGCTGGTATTTGCTTTTGGAAATTGGGTTAGCAATTGGGTTGAGACCCTTCAGAGTCAACCAAACTCATAGCTGCCCCACATCCAATCATCTCAAAGGTGAATGATACATGTGGAAGAAACCTGTTCTGTATTCATAGTGACTCAAGAGTGTTGAGGAGGAACTTGAAGGATGTAGGTGTCCAGGAACTACTTTTATCTTGTCTGGGAATTCAGAGTGGTGGGTCTGTGGTCAGAAAGGCCTACCAGTTACTAGTTATATGACACGTGGACCAGTCACTTATCCTTTTTGAGCCTTGGTTTCCTTACTGTAAAATGTGCTTCTATCTCTTATGGAATAGCTGTGAAGACTGAATGAGATAGCATGCATAAATATCCTCAAAAAGATATCTGATACATACTAGGTATTCCATAGATATTTCACAGATGTTAGTTTCTTTACCCTTTTTCCATTTGGAGGCCAGGGTTTTGGAAAATAAAGAACTTGGGATGAAAACAGCTATGTTGCTAACAAAGGATAATTGAACTTAGCTAAGATGTCTTTCTGGCAAGAAAGTTTTTTTTTTTCCTGTCTCTCTGACTCTTTCTCTCATTCTCTCTCTTTCACACATACACATAAACTTTTTAAAGTATTTTATTATATGCTTTAATATATGTGCATTATCTCATTTTCTCATCTTAACAACAATGCAAGGTAGATATTACTATTCCTTTCATGCAGATGAGGGAACTGAGACTCAGAGAGATGGAATCATTTGTCCCAGGTCTCACACTGAATAAAGGTTAAAGCCTATAACAAATGCAGAATCCTTACTCCTTCTATCCCAATACAAACCAAACACACATACACACAAAAAATGCCTAAGAAAGGAGAAACAAACAGATTTTTTTAATTTTTTAAATTAATTTTATCTTTTTATTGAGATATGAATGACATGACATTATATTGGTTTCAGGAATACAATGTAATAGTTTGATATTTGTATGTATACATATTGTATATATGATATTTGTATATATTTAACTTATCTATAAGTTATCTATAACATATATACAACTTAATTTAAGTTATCTTAAGTTATCTGTAACATATATACAACTTAATTTATATATTTATATAAATTTATATTTATATATAATATATAACTGAAATATATTTCCATCAGTCCAGTTAACATCTGCCATCATACATAGTTACATCATACATCATACATACATAGTTACAAATGTTTTTTTTCTGATGAGAATTTTCAAGTTCCACTCTCCTAGCCACTTTCTATCTACATTTTTTTTAATACTTACAGTAAGAGTAGTGTTTTATTGTCCTGGAGGCTGAAAATGTCATAGAAACACTTGTAATAATACCTAATGTGAATTTCAAATACTTTAAACACTGAGCATTTATTTTCAAAACACTCTTTAAATGCATTTAAAAAAAATCAAGCAATGTGATCTCCCCAGTTTTGTTTTTCTTTTCCAACATTTCCTTAGCAATTCAGGGTTTTTTCTGGTTCCATACAAATTTTAGGATTGTTTGTTCCAGTCCTTTGAAAAATACCAGTGGAATTTTGATCAGGATGGCATTGAAAGTATAGATTGCTCCAGGTGGTATAGATGTTTTAACAATGTTTGTTATTCTGATCCATGAGCATGAAATGCTTTTCCATATTTTTGTGTCTTCTTCAACTTCTTTCATCAGTGTTCTGTAGTTCCTCAAGTACATATCCTTTACCTCTCTGGTTAGGTTTATTCCAAGGTAGCTTATGGTTCTTGGTGCTATAGTAAATGGAATAGATTCTCTAATTTCCCTTTCTGTGTTTTCATTGTTAGTGTATAAGAAAGCAACTGATTTCTGTGCATTGATTTTGTATCCTACCACATTACTGAATTGCTGTATGAGTTCTAGTAGTTTGGGAGTGGAGTCTTTTGGGCTTTCCATATAAAGGATCATGTCATCTGCGAAGAGAGAGAGTTTGAGATTTTCTTTGCCAATTTGAATATCTTTCTTTCTTTTTGTTGTCTTTTTTCTGTTGCTAGGACTTCTGGTATGGAGGGGGAGATGAACCACGAGAGACTGTGGACTCTGAGAAACAAACTGAGGGTTTTGGAGGTGAAGGTGGTGGGGGTTAGGTGAGCCTGGTGGTGGGTATTAAGGAGGCACATATGGCATTGAGCACTGGGTGTGCTACATAAACAATGAATCTTGGAACACTGAAAAAATAAAATTAAATTAATAAATACATAAAAAAGAAAAAAAATACATTAAAGGGGTTTTCTTTTGCATGGGATGAAGAATTACTGCATTTAAAGTGCTATCTTGGGGCGCCTGGGTGGCTCAGTGGGTTAAAGCCTCTGCCTTCAGCTCAGGTCATGAGCTCAGGGTCCTGGGGTTGAGCCCTGCATCCAGCTCTCTGCTCAGCAGGGAGCCTGCTTCCTCCTCCCTCTCTCTGCCTGCCTCTCGGTCTACTTGTGATCTCTGTCAAATAAATAAATAAAATCTTTAAAAACAAACGCTAGCTTATGAAGTTTTCTTATTTCAATTCTAGTATAGTTAACATACAGTGCTATACTAGCTTCAGGTATACAATATAGTGATTCAACAATTCTATACATCATTACACAGTGCTTATCATGATAAGTGTACTCTTAATCTCCTTCACCTATTTCACCCATCCCCCTTTCTTCCTCTCTTATATACTTTATTTTAAATGAGTACTCTCAGTTAAAGTTATTTTTTTCAACAAAAACATTTTTCACTTGAAGCATATTTCAGAATACACGGTTCCAAAAGATATATATAAAACATCATATCCAAGAAAAAGAGAATACACATTCTTCAATACACCCAGAAGAATCCCCTGGTTAAATCACATAAAAAGAGACATAACAAATATTACAAATTTAAGAAAACTGAAATCATATTTCCAACCATAATAGTATAAAATTAAAGATCAAGAATAAAACAAAGCTGGAAAATCTGCAGTAAAATATTAAATAATTAATATGTAAATATTAACACACCACTGCACAAGAAATCAGCCACATAACAAATCAAATGTCAAATCAAAATATGTCTCAAAACAAAAGAAAAAAAAAACACAATATTTCAAAACCTATGGGATGCAGCAAAAGCAGATGTTAGAATGTAATTTATGCTGTAAATGTTTATATTAAAAATGGTTCAAAAAACAATTTAACATTATACCACAGGGAACTAGAAAAAGTAACTTAGCTGTAATTTAGTAGAGGAAAGAAGTAACAAAGAAGAATCAGAAATAGAGAAGAGAATCAGCAATAGCATAACATTGAAAGTAGTTACCTGTTTTTCAAAAAAATAAATGAATAAACAAAATTGGCAAAGCTTTAACTGCATTAACTAAGAAAAAAAAGAGAGACGACTCAAAATCAAAGTGAAAAATAGAAAACAATACAGCAGATAACCACAGAAATATAGTGTGATAACATTACTATATACTGACAGATCAGATAACTTAGGGGAAAAAAACGGATAATTTCTAAAAACACACAAGTTGGGGTGCCTGGGTGGCTCAGCAGGTTAAGCCTCTTCCCAAAGCTCAGCTCATGATCTCAGAGTCCTGGGATCAAGTCCCACATCAGGCTCTCTGCTCAGCGGGGAGCCTGCTTCTCCCTCTCTCTCTGCCTGCCTCTCTGCCTACATGTGATCTATCAAATAAATAAATAAAATCTTTAAAAAAAACACAAGTTATCAAGATTAATCATGAATCTTGAATTCAAGAAACAGGAAATCTTCTTAGACCAATAACAATAAGGAAAGTTAAATTATGAATCAAAAATCTCCCAGCACAGAAAAGTCCAATATCACATGATTTCCTTGGTGAATTCTCCCTCCTTAATTCCCGTCACCAGGCTAGCCCATCCCCACCCAAAACTCTCAGTTTGTTTCCCAGAATTCATAGTATGGCTTCATTTTTCCCTTCCTTCTCCTAATATTCTTGATGCTATTCCTTATGTTACACAAATAAGGGAAACCATAAGATAATTGACTTTATCTGCTTGACTTATTTCACTCAGCATAATCTCCTCCAGTTTCATCCATGTTAATGCAAAAGTTGGGTATTCATCCTTTTTTGATGTCTGAGTAATATCCCATTGCATAGATGGACCACATCCTCTTTATCCATTCATCTGTTGAAGGGAATCTCAGCTATTTCCACAATTTGGCATTGTGGACATTGCTGCTATGAACACTGGGGTGCATGTGGCCTTTCTTTTCACTACATCTGTATCTTTGCGGTAAATATCCAGTAGTGCAATTGCTGGGTCATAGGGTGCTACCCTTTCTTTAAATCAGTTCCTGATTTTCATTTTCTCCACTGCTTGATGTCTTTTAGGCTTTTGGTAGTTGGATCTTTGCTTGCATTTGTTGATGATACATGGTAACCCTACCTGGATTTGGGAACTGGACCAGATGATATTTTAAATTCCAAAGCTCTGCTCTTTAAGCCAAGTGTCAGCCCACTTTCTGTCTCCATTAACTAAACTTAATTGGTTTTCTTTTTTTTAAGATTTTTATTTATTTATTTGACAGAGAGAGATCACAAGTAGGCAGATAGGTAGGCAGAGAGAGAGAGGAGAAAGCAGGCTCCCTGCCAAGCAGAGAGCCCAATGCGGGACTCGATCCCAGGACCTTGAGATCATGACCTGAGCTGAAGGCAGAGGCTCAAACCACTTAGCCATCCAGGCGCCCCTTAATTGGTTTTCTTGCAGACTTTCCTTCCATCAGCTGAACCATCATGAAGGACTTCACCCCTCAAAACCTTCTTGGAGAAATGCCACTCTCTGTGCATCTTGCAGAGGATCCTCATGGAGCTGGATCCCGTGAGCTTGAGGAGAACAAGGAAGCTTTGCACAGGTGTGCTTTTTATGTCCTGGTTTCTGTTACAGGACAGGACAAACAGTCCTTATGCATAGACAAGCTGTCTTGAAATTTACCTTCCTTCTTCATCACTCCCCCATCAAACAGTGCTCTTCCTCAATGGTACCTGAAAATCCACCATTAGCAATGCCTTGGTATAGACTTTTTCTCTTCATGCTTTTCTATTAAAATGTGAATGTCCTTATTTTGGGAGACCTTTAACTCAAAGCACTCAAATATACCATCTTCCTAAAGCCTATTTCCCCCAGTCGCTCTGTACCTAACACTTTCCAGGTCTCATAAGATCCAGTTACTTCAGCATGCCTGTGTGGCTCAGTGGGTTAAGCCTCTGCCTTCAGCTCAGGTCATGATCCTGGGGTCCTGGGATTGAGCCCCACATTTGGCTCTCTGCTCAGTAGGGAACCTGTTTCCCCCTCCCCCCTGCCTGCTTCTCTGCCTACTTGTGATCTCTCTCTCTGTGTCAAATAAATAAATAAAACTTTTTTTAAAAATCCAGTTACATCCTCCACACTTTTCTCAACACACTTTTATACATACTCTTGACCTCAAAGGAACCAGTCCTGTAGTCCCCAGGCCCCATGGGATCATCCTAGCCCTGCATCTCTTGCATCTTGCCTAGACTTACTCTTTGTGGATCCACGGTCTTTCTTCTCCTCCACTGACCACTGACCATGGAAATCCCCTCAAGGTTCAAGGCAGCTTCATTTCACCCACTCAAATCCTAGAGGCTTCCCTGTTCTTAAATGTTGGAGTGACAAGCCTTGGTTCCATTTAAACTCACCTGTACTGGAATTGCCAACCACCTCCTTCCCCCCAGATATACTAGGTGGTGGACACAAACCAAGTCATCAAATCAGCAGCAGATGCTGGTCCTGTTTTTAAAGTCCTCTGCCTTGGGAATGAGGCACTTTCTCACAACTCCTGTGGAGGTCGGGACAGTAGTGCAATGCAGGTTTTCTGGTCACAGTTTTTCCTCTCCTCCCTCCTTCTTAGGAAGTGATCCCAACCACTGGAAGTTTAGAAGTGTGTGTGTGTGTGTGTGTGTGTGTGTGTGTGTGTGTTTAAGCAGCCATTAACCACTTCACTATCAGTGTATCAAAGTGCACCCTTCTCCCCACTAGCCCTCTGATTGTCAGGAACAGATGACAGCCCCTTGGGGAAATGTCTGGCAAAGCTAGTGTTAATACCTACCTTGTGGAAATGTTCTGAGGTTATTTATAAATAACCCCATGGGTGGGAAAATGTACCCCTGAGATTGGGACAGATCCTGACATCACCTTAGCAGCCACTCTCACCTCTGGGATATAAGTAACTCTCACATTGTGGCTCTGCATCTCAAGGTCCCAAACAGACACTTGGACTAAAGATATCACTAGGAAGGAGGATGACATCAGGATCCCATTTCAGAAGCCAGTTGTCATTTATCTCCTCTTATATCCCTGACCCTGCTGACAAGGGGATCCAAAGATCCCATTCCCATTATGTTTAGTAACTTTTTTTTTACCTCTATCTTGCTCAGATTCTGAAAGATTCAGCTTGTTTTCTGGTGCTCAGTCTCCGTCCTTCCGTCTTCCTCCACATATACACATACTAGTCCCTCCCTCTCAGCTTTTAACCCGAAGGTTCCCAGGACAAACCAGTACAGTGGAAATAGGATCAACTTCGAGTTGGATAGACCCAGGATCAGATTCCTATTCTTCCACCTTGGCAAGTTGCATAACCTCTCTAAGCCTATTTGTCCACCTGAAGAATGGGATGTTGGATAACATTTGCATGGTATCATTGTGAGTATTGAATGATATAGAGTCTATAAATGTCTATGCCACAGTTTCTGGAATGCAGGGGTGCTCAGTAATGAGATATTCTTTCTCACCATTTCCTTTTACCAATTCTATGTGTCCAAGGACTTACACAAACATACACATATGCACTATCATGGGGTTCAACCTGAATATGCCCTAGCACATGGACTACTTGCTCTCATTATTCACTCATTCACTCAACAAACATTTATTGAGCAGAATCAGAAAGGTTTGCCTTTTGATAGCCTGCTGTGCTGGAAAGGGCAAAAGTTTTGAAGTCAAACATACCTGGATTTGAATTTTGGCTCTGTCATTTACTAACTGTGTGACCTGGAATAAGTCATTTTATCACTTTGAGACTCAGTTTTGTTATCTGCAATTATTAGGGTAGTAATCTGAACCTTAAAGGGAATATTTTAAGGCTCAAAAGAGCTAAAAAAAACCATAAAAATATGTTATCAGCTCTGCATTGTTATACTACTAGATGGGAATGATAATAGCAATAACAGTAAACCAGTTAGAGATAGGAAATATATCTTATACCAATCCAAGCCCATTAAATAGTTGATAATCTATAAATATCTGTTGATGCCAATATCAGAGCTCAGGATTTACTTTCCAAATTAAGTGGAGGGATTCTTCTACTTGAAAGGATCAGAATCCCATATGCAGCCCCACTACAGGCATATCGATGGATGCACAGCTCTCTACATATTGCTGAGCTCTGTTCAAACCACTTGAAGATTGACTATCTAAGAGGCCTATTTTGGCAGTGACATTCAGATCATTCCCCACTGAGGCCCTGTCCCTCCCAGTAGGAGTTGGTGTTAATCTAAAGGGTACAGCTGGACAAACCTAACACCACTTGAATGAATGGTCCTGGAGTAGATAGAAGCAATCTTATGCAAGACACTGGCTTCTGAGCAGATAAGAAGACACTGATATATCTTTACCCATTATTTGAGTATTTCTGTAGTGATGGTATCGTTTAGCCAAGTTTGATATTTGAACTGGGTTGTCAGAAGACCCGTGTCCTCTTGTTGGGCTTCTATATATAATTGTGTGTGGTCGATTTTAATTATTCTCCTTCTGTGAGACTCACTAATCTCATCTTGGAATTGGGGGCAGTGTTGTTCGGCTGTTCTGAGATTTCACAGATTTCTGTTCTCAGATTTCACTTCCTAATTGGGTCTGATTGGGTACTTGGTTTCTCCTTTTACTCCTTCCTATCTTCCTTCCTTCCTCTTTTCTTCCCTCTTTTCTTTTCCTTTCTATCCTTTCCTTTCCTTTCCTTTCTTTCTTTCTTTCTTTTTTTTTTGACACATCCACTACTCACATTTACTCTTAGCAAGTGAGTTTACAGAAAGGCATGAAAATTTACAACTGTTTATGTCACTCTCTGTAAGTGTTCAGAGAGACAAGAAATTAGATCTAATGGTGGAAACAAAGTTTTGACAATATGTTTTAATTAACTAAGCCCTCCATTCCACATAAGACTTCAAGTACTAAAGAATTGTGCAGACCTGGAATTCTTACTTTGTAATTCCAGACAAGAGCCTGAGGTTCCTCCTTTCCCAATATACTCCCTGAACAGTGTAATAGATTTTTTATTGACTAATTTCAACCCAGTTTTTCCCCACCACTGACCTCATGCGAATATAATCTTCCCTTCTATTCTCCAATCACTTCAGTCCTGGTGGTTCTGAAATACGGGCCAGAGTGACCAGCAGTCAGCCCTCTCTAAAAGGAGCTGAAGTCTGGACTCAACCTAAGGGGTATTCTCTCACCATAGGTAATTTGGACTAGGACTCCAAGACACTAGAAACCTGCAGGAAAATTGGTGGGTGCAGGAAAATTGGTGGGTACTGGAAGCCATATGGACCAAGGAACAAGCAAGTTAATAAAGTAAGACCTCTTTCTTAGTTCCATTAGAACTTGTCAGGCCTCTAGAAACATTTATTTCCTCTAAGCTTTCCTTTTTCTAGACATACTACAACTGTTGGAATTTCCAACATGAGGAATGGAAACAATTTTAAAAATGGGTTTCTGGACTATGTTATAGCTCTGTAAAAGTTGGAAGCATTAACCTTTTTTCCCTGAAGTTAAGTTTTCTGAAATAAATTGGTGACTTTTTGTGGCTTCCAAGCAGCCTACTGCTGCTGTTGTCTTTGGCTGCCTTTCCCATGGCAGATGGAGGAGCTGTAAGATTTGAAACCCTGGGTACCTTGGTTTGCTTTTATTACATTTTTTCTGTTATCATCTTCAGTACTAACCAGTGACATATTTATGGGCATTTCCTTGGAGAAAATGTTTTTTTATAAATGCAGATATAACAGCTGGTGTTTAATAATACATTATATGTTAATTAATTGAATTTAAATAAAATAAAAGAACAAAGGTTCACATAAATACTCAACAGACATGGATATAAAGACCTGGAGATAAAGAAGCCTGCAAACACTGTATTCCTAGTTTCTGAGGTAGCGTTCAGGGATTCATCAGTTGCATATAATGCCCAGTGCTTATTTCATCACATGTCCTCCTTAATGCCCATCACTCAGTTACCCCATCCCCCACCCACCTCTCCTCCAACAACCCTGTTTGTTTCCTATAGTTTTTTTTATTCTTTTTTTATTCAATTTTTTCAGTGTTTCAAGATTCATTATTCATGCACCACACCCAGTGCTCCATGCAATACATGCCTTCCATTAAGAGCATGTACCCACCACCAGGCTCACCCATCCTGCCATCCCCCTCCCTTCCAAAATCCTCAGTTTGTTTCCTATAGTTAAGAAATTCTTATGGTTTGTCTCTCTATCTGATTTGCTCTTATGTTATTTTCCCCTTCCCCCTATGTTCATCTGTTTTGTTTCTTAAACTTCACATGTGAGTGAAATAATATAATTGTCTTTCTCTGATTAACTTATTTCACTTAGCATAATACCCTCTAGTTCATCCACATCATTCTAAATGATAAGATTTCATTTTTGATGGTTGAATAATATTCCATATCACATCTTCTTTTTCTAGTTTGGCCATCAACATTTTTCACTGAATTGGAACAAATAATACTAAAATTTGTGTGGAATTATGTGAACATTTGTAAGTGTAGCTTTCTTGCTATATCTCTGGGCATGTGGATGCCTGTCCACATATGCCTATATATGCATTTTAGCCCATCTACATGCCTGTTAAACTACCTCTTTGATGCATTACACGTGTCCCTGAGCATCATGACCATGACTACAATATGTTTTATTTTTTAACTTAATTCTCTGTGCGTGCCTGTGTTTGTGTATACACACACACACACACACACATACACACACACACACTAACTTATTTTGTCTGGGTATAACTTTGGGTGTTTTAACATCTGGTACTTTTTTGCATATGTTTGAATCTAGTGAGCCTGTCCATTTGCAAGTTTTTGCTTGAGGGTGTGTACAAATACCTGCCTTCCAGTGTGTCTTTGTATCTTCATAAGACCGTCTATCCGGGAGCAAATGTGTTTGGACATATAAGGGTATAGCTCTATGGAAAAACCCTGGTGAGTGATGAAAGCTGAGACTGTAACCCCCAGAGATATCTGGCCTAATAGCTTAGCTTTCCCAACTACCACTCACCCTCTTGAATGTTGCTACTCAGAAATGGGTTAGTAGTCATAGCAGTTCAAGTTTGTTTCATGACAGCTACCACTTAGAAATTCTTGGCCAGGGAGATGTGTTATGAAGTTGAGTTACTTTGTTTTGTTTTCAGTTTGAGAGTTGACCTGATTCCCCATTCCATATTTCAACTTTGGGAACATTGTAGGATATCTGTAGTAGGTCTTAAAGAAAATAAATCTAGTCATATTCTGCCTCTACCTCCCCCACCATCTGGTGTTTTCTCTATGGCTCCAGCTTGACTGGCCTTGACCTTGGAAGACAGAATAAGCTGATGGTCTCAGACAGGAAAAAAAGTGCTATGATGCTGACAAGTTAGGATGCTCTGATGGGGATATGCTGGAGACAAGACCAGTACCCAGGCCCCCATTTTCTGAAAGAAAAATGTTGTTGGCTTCCATTCAGTGTGTTTTATTTTCTCTTCTTCAACCTTCATTTGTCACTTGTCAAAAAGCCAGCCAAACTTCCTCTGAGAAGTTAAGCCATATACATACATTATTGGACACTTGTACCCTGGGAGGCCAAGGCAGGTATTGCTGTCCTTACTTGACAAAGGCAGAGAATACCTTAGAGAAGTTTAAAAAATACTTGGTTAAAGTCATCTAGCTAACTATTGACAAAACCAGAATTGGAACTTGGGTGTCTTGATTAACAGGTCTGTGCTCTTTTTACTACATCTACCTGGATTATCTTCATGGCCTTGGATTTTAAAGTTCATTTTTTTGGAGAATACAGACAATTTTTGGTGAGCTTTATAACTATATAATCCATATATAATAAAATTCACCAGGTTTAAGTCTACAATTTGTTATGTTTTGACAAATATGTATAATCATGTAACCACCAAAACCATCATGATGTAGAAACATATTCATCACCCTAAAAAGTTTCCCCATGTTTATTTATAAAAGCCCTATCTCTCCACCCTCCTGGCAACCACTAATCTTCTATCTCTATAATTTTACCAGGATGTTAAAACAGAATGGGAGGAAATCAGAGAGGGAGACAAACCATGAGAGACTCGAGGAAAGAAACTGAGGGTTACAGAAGGGAAGTGGGGGATGGGATAACCAAATGATGGGCTTTAAGGAGGGTATGTGTGGTGGTGAGCACTGAGTGTAATGCCATTCCAATCAAAATTCCACCGGTATTCTTCAAAGAGCTGGAGCAAATAATCCTAAAATTTGTATGGAACCAGAAAAGACCCCGAATCGCTAAGGAAATGTTGAAAAACAAAAATAAAACTGGGGACATCACGTTACCTGATTTCAAGCTTGACTACAAAGCTGTGATCACCAAGACAGCATGGTACTGGCATAAAAACAGACACATAGACCAGTGGAACAGAGTAGAGAGTCCAGATATGGACCCTCAACTCTATGGTCAGTTAACCTTCGACAAAACAGGAAAAAATATACAGTGGGAAAAAGACAAGTCTCTTCAATAAAAGGTGCTGGGCAAACTGGGCAGTTCTACCTAGAAGAATGAAACTCGAACATTCTCTTACACTGTACACAAAGATAAACTCAAAGTGGATAAAAGACCTCAACGTGAGACAGGAATCCATCAGAATCCTAGAGGAGAACATAGGCAGTAATCTCTTCGATATCAGCCACAGCAACTTCTTTCAAGATATGTCTCCAAAGGCAAAGGAAACAAAAGTGAAAATAAACTTTTTGGACCTCATCAAAATCAAAAGCTTCTGCACAGCAAAGGAAACAGTCAAGAAAACAAAGAGGCAACCCACGGAATGGGAGAAGATATTTGCAAATGACAGTACAGACAAAAGGTTGATATCCAGGATCTATAAAGAACCCCTCAAACTGAACAAACACAAAACAGATAATCATATCAAAAAATGGGCAGAAGATATGAACAGACACTTCTCCAATGAAGACATACAAATGGCTATCAGACACATGAAAAAATGTTCATCATCACTAGCCATCAGGGAGATTCAAATTAAAACCACATTGAGATACCATCTTACACCACTTAGAATGGCCAAAATTAGCAAGACAGGAAACAACGTGTGTAGGAGAGGATGTGGAGAAAGGGGAACCCTCTTCCACTGTTGGTGGGAATGCAAATTGGTGCAGCCACTTTGGAGAACAGTGTGGAGATTCCTCAAGAAATTAAAAATAGAGCTTCCCTATGACCCTGCAATTGCACTACAGGGTGTTTACCCCAAAGATACAGATGTAGTGAAAAGAAAGGTCATCTGTACCCCAATGTTTATAGCAGCAATGGCCACAGTCGCCACACTGTGGAAAGAACCAAGATGCCCTTCAGCGGACAAATGGATAAGGAAGATGTGGTCCATATACACTATGGAGTATTATGCCTCCATCAGAAATGATGAATACCCAACTTTTGTAGCAATATGGATGGGACTGGAAGATATTATGCTGAGTGAAATAAGTCAAGCAGAAAGAGTCAATTATCATATGGTTTCACTTATTTGTGGAGCATAACAAATAGCATGGAGGATAATGGGAGTTAGAGAGGAGAAGGGAGTTGGGGGAAATTGGAAGGGGAGGTGAACCATGAGAGACTATGGACTCTGAAAAACAATCTGAGGGGTTTGAAGGGGTGGGGGGTGGGAGTTTGGGGGAACCAGGTGGCCGGTATTAGAGAGGGCACAGATTTCATGGAGGACTGGTTGTGGTGCAAAAACAAGGAATACTGTTATGCTGAAAATAAATAGATAAATAGTATAACAAAAACAAAAAACAAAAACAAAAAAAGAAATCTGTGCTGGCAAAAAGTTCACAACCTAATCAGGGAAAGAAAGAAACAAACCAAAAGCAACAACAACAACAAGACAAGCCAGTGAGGAATCAGAGCAATGTGATAACCTGAGAAAAAGACTTGAAACTAGGTCTATACAAGAACTGCTTAATTCTGTTTGAAGAAAACAAGGAAACAGATTCTGAATCCCAGAGTAGGTGTTCTTTTTTTTTTCTTCAGCTTTTATTTAAATGTCAGCTGGTTAACATAGAGTGTAATATTAGTTTCAGGTGTACAACGTAGTGATTCAGCACTTCCATACAACACCCAGTGAGAACACTCCTTAATCCCCATCATCTATACAATCCATCCCCTCATTAACTTCTCCTCTGGTAACCATGTTTGTTATCTATGTTTAAGAGTCTCTTTCTTGGTTAGACCCTCTCTCTCTTTTCCTTTCTTCATTTGTTTGGTTTCTTACGTCCCACACATGAATGAAATCATATATGAAATCATATGTTATTTGTCTTTCTCTGACTGACTTTTTTCACCTAACATAATACTCCATCCAAGTCTTTACAAATGACAAGGTTTCATTGTTTTATGGCTGAATAATGTTCCATTGTACACATATACAAGCACTTACATTCTTCATGAGTCAGTGGGTACTTGGGCTCTTTCCATAATTTGGCTAAGGTAATAATGCTGCTACAAACATCAGGTGCATGCATCCCCTTGTATTAGTGTTTTTGTATTTTTGGATAAAATACTTGGTGATGGAATTGTTGTATACTAGGGTAGTTCTTTATTTATTATTTATTTATTTATTTATTATTAACATATAATGTATTATTTGTTTTGGGGTACAAGTCTGTGATTCATCAGTCTTACACAATTCACAACATAAGGTAGTTCTATTTTAAATTTTTTGAGGAACCTCCATACTATTTTCTAGAGAGGCTACACCAGTTTGCATTCCCACCAACTCCGCAAGAAGTTTCCTCTTTCTCCAGTCCTTGCCAACACTTGTAGTTTCTTCTGCTGTTGATTTTAGCCACTCTGACAAACTTGAGATGCTATCTCATTGTACTTTTGATTGTCATTTCCTTGATGATCAGAGATATTGAGCATATTTTCATGTGTCTGTTAGCCATTTGTATGTCTTCTTTGGAAAAAATATCTCTGCATCTTCTGCCCATTTTAAATTAGATTATTCATTTTGGGGGGTGTTGAGTTTTATAAGTTCTTTATATATTTTGGATACTAATCCTTTATCAGATATATCACTTTGCAAATATCTCCTCCCATTCAGTAGGTTGCCTTTGAGTATTGTTGATTGTTTCCTTCACTGGGCAGAAGCTTTTTATTCTGAGGTAGTTTACTTTTAATTTTGTTTCCTTGCCACAAGGAGACATATCTAGAAAGATGTGCTGTGGCCAATATCAAATAAGTTACTGCTGGATTTGGATGGTTTCAGACATTTACGTCTTTTATCTATATTAAATTTATTTTTGTGTATGATGTAAGAAAGTGGTCCAGTTTCATTTTTCTGCATGTTGAAATCCAGTTTTCCCAAAACCATTTGTTGAAGAGACTTTTTCCTGTTGGATATTCATTCCTTCTCTGTTGAAATTTAATTGACCATAGAGTTATGGGTTCATTACTGGGTTTTCTATTCTGTTCCATTGATCTATGTGTCTGTTTTTCTGCCAGTACCATACTATCTTTGTCACTAGAGGTTCATAATATAACTTGAAGTCTGATATTGTGATGCTTCCAGCTTTGCATTTCTTTCTCAAGGTTGCTTTAGATATTAGGGGACTTTTGTTATTCCAAACACATTTTAAGATTGTTTGTTGTAGGGACACCTTGGTGGCTCAGTCGGTTAAGCATCTGCCTTCAGCTTGGGTCATGATCCTGGGGTCCTGGGACCAAGTCCCACATCGGGCTCCTTGCTCCACTGGGGACCTGCTCTTCCTCTGCCTGCTGTTCTCCCTGCTTGTGCTCTCTTTCTCTCTCTCCTCCCAACAAATGTATAAATAAAATCTTAAAAAAAAAAGATTGTTTGTTGTAGCTCCATGAAAAATGCTGGTGCTATTTTGATAAGGATTACATTAAACATGTAGATTGCTTTGGGTAGCATACACATTTTAACAATATTTGTTCTTCCAATCCATGAACATGGAATATCTTTCCATTTCTTTTTGTCGTCTTCAGTTTTTTTCATCAGTGTATTATAGTTGTCAAAGTACACATCTTTTACCTCTTTGGTTAGGTTTATTCTCTTTATTTAAAGTTTTTATTTATTTATTTGACAGATATAGATCACAAGTAGGCAGAGAGAGAGGCAGAGGGAGAGAGAGGAGGAAGCAGGCTCCCTGCTGAGCAGAGAGCCCGATGCGGGGCTCGATCCCTGGACCCTGGAATCATGACCTGAGCCAAAAGCAGAGGCTTTAACCCACTGAGCCACCCAGGTGCCCCATTGGTTAGGTTTATTCTTAAGTATCTTATGGATTTTGTTATAATTTTAAATGGAATTAATCCTTGTTTTCTCTTTCTGCTGCTCCATTATTGGTGTATACAAATGCAACAGATTTGTGTACATTGATTTTGTATCATGCAATGTTACTGAATTCACTTATCACTTCTAGCAGTTTTTGGGTAGAGTTTTTCATGCTGTCTATATAGAGTATCATGTCATCTGCAAATAGTGAAAGTATGACTTCTTTCTTGCCAGTCTGAATGTTTTTTTACTTTTTTGTTGTCTGATTGTTGTGACTAGGACATCCAATATTATGTTGAATAACAGTGGTGAGAGTGGACATCCCTGCGTTTTTCCTGACCATAGAGGAAAAACCCTCAGTTCTTCCCAATTGAGGATGATATTAGTTGTTTTTTTTTTCATATATGGCCTTTATTATCTTCAGGTAGTTTCCTCTAATTACCTGATTCCTCTACCTACCTTTTATCAACAGATAAAATCTGTTGAGGGATTTTATCATGAATGGACACCGTACTTTGTCAAATGCTTTTCCTGCATCTGTTGAAGTGATCATATGATTCTTCTTTTAATTTTTTATTATTTTTTGATCAATATGTTCCTTATCCTTTCCTCTATTAGTGTGGTGCATCACACTCATTGATTTGCAAATACTGAACCACCCTTGCAACCAAGTAATAAATTCTATGTGATCATGGTGCCTGAATTTTGTAATGTATTATTGAATTCAGCTTGCTAGTATTTTACTGAGAATTTTTGCACCTATCCTCATCAGGGATATTGGCCTGCACTTGCCTCCCCCCCCCTTTTTTAGAGGAGTATTTACCTGCTTTTGGTACCAGGGTAATGCTGACCTCATATAATGAATTTGGAAGTTATCCCACCTGCTCTATTTTGTTAAATAATTTGAGAAGAATAGGTTTGAACTCTTCTTTAAATGTTTGGTAGAATTTGCCTGTGAAACCATCTGGTCCTGGACTTGTTTGTTTGGAATTTTTTATTACTAATTAATTAATTAATTGTGTTCAGTTAGCCACTGTGCAGTACATAATTAGTTTTTGATGTAGTGTTCAGTGATTCATTAGTTAAGTATAAAACCTAGTACTCATCACACATGTGCCCTCCTAAATACCCATTACCCTGTTACCACCTCCACCCACCATCCTCCCCTCTGAAACCTCCAGACTGTTTCTCAAGAGTCCATAGTCTCTCATTGTTCATCTACCTCTCTGATTTCTCCCCCTTTGGATTTCCTTCCCTTCCCCTGTGGTCCTCTGTGCAATTGCTTATGTTCCACATATGAGTAAAACCATATGGTAATTGTCTTTCTCTGCTTGGCTTACTTCACTTAACATAATCCTCTCAAATTCCTCCCATGTCAACAAAAATGGTGGGTATTCATCATTTCTGATGGCTGAGTAATATTGCATTGTGTATATATACCACATCATTTTTATCCATTCATCTGTTGAAGGTCATTTTGGCTCCTTTGACTCTTTGACTATTGTGGACATAGCTATTATGAACATTGAAGTGCATGTGCCTCCTCTTTTCACTACATCTGTATCATTGGGGTAAATACCTAATAGTGCAATTGCTGGGTCATAGGGTTCTTAACATCTTAACCTCCACACTGTTTTCCAGAGTGGCTACACAAGCTTGCATTCCCACCAAAAGTGTGAGGGTTCCCCTCTCTCCACATCCTCTCCAACATTTGTTGTTTTCTGTCTTGTTAATTTTTGCCATTCTAACTGCTGTAAGGTGTTATCTCATTGTGGTTTTGATTTGTATTTCCCTGATGGCTCGAGATGTTGAACATTTTTTCATGTGTCTGTTAGCCATTTGTATGTCTTCATTGGAGAATTGTTTCCTCAAGTCTTCTGCCCATTTTTTGACTGGGTTATTCATTTTTTGAGTGCTAAATTTTAGAAGGTCTTTACAGATCTTGGATATTAGCCCTTTATCTGTAATGTCATTTGCAAATATCTTCTCCCATTCCGTGGGTTGCCTCTGTTTTGTTGACTCTTTCCTTTGCTGTGCAGAAGCTTTTTATCTTGTGAGTCCCAAAAGTTCATTTTTGCTTTTGTTTCCCTGGCCTTTGAAGTTGTTCTGTGTCTTGAAAGAACTTACTGTGTTATTCCTTATGTTCCACAAGTGAAGCCATAAGATATTTGAATTTCTGTGCTTGACTTATTTCACTCAGCATAATCTCCTCCAGTTCCATCCATGTTGATGCAAAAGTTGGGTATTCATCTTTTCTGATGGCTGAGTAATATTCCATTGTATATATGCACCACATCTTCTTTATCCGTTCATCTGTTGAAGGGCATCTCAGCTCTTTCCACAGTTTGACTATTGTGGAGACTGCTGCTATATACTTTGGGGTGCATGTGCCCCTTAGGATCACTACATTTGTATCTTTAGGGTAAATACCCAGTAGTGCAATTGCTGGGGCATAGGGTGGCTCTATTTTCAACTTTTTGAGGACTCTCCACGCTGTTTTCCAAAGTGGCTGCACCAGCTTGCATTCCCACCAACAATGTAGGAGGATTCTTCTTTCTCTGCATCCTCGCCAACACCTGTCATTTCCTGAATTGTTAATTTTAGCCATTCCGACTGGTGTGAGGTCGTATCTTACTGTGGTTTTGGTTTGTATTTCCCTGATGGCAAGTGGTGTTGAACACTATTTCATATGTCTGTTGGCCACATTCAAATTAATTATTGAGAAATACTTATTTATTGCCATTTTATTAGTTGTTTTGTCGTTTCCAGAAAGTTTCTCTGATCCTGTTTTGACGTTTCACTTTTGGTGTCTGTTTTCCATTCAGAGTCTCCTTTAATATTTCTTGCAGGGCTAGTTTAGTGGTGATAAACTCCTTTAGTTTTTGTTTGTTTGTTTGTTTGGTTTTTGTCTGGGAAACTTCTCTTTCTTTCTATTATGAATGGTAGCCTTGCTGGATAAAGCATTCTTAATTACAGATTTTTCCATTTCAGCACGTTGAATGTATCACACCTCTCCCTTCTGGCCTTTGGATTTCTTTTAGGAGATCTCCAGTTAACCTTATTTTTTTCCCTTGTAAGGTAAGGGGTCCTTTTGTCTTGCTTCTTTAAAGGCTTTTTATTTTCCTATATCACTATATTTTACCAATTTAATTACAATATGTTATGGATTTGGCCTGCTTTTGTGGATTTTGATGGGAGTTCTCTGTGCATCCTGGATATTGATGTCTTTTTATTTCCCAGATTAAGGAAGTTTTTAGCTATTATTTCCTCAAATAAATTTTCTACCCCCCTTTGCTCTTTCTTCTTTTTCCTGGACTCCTATAATATGAATTTTATTACTTTTGATGAAGTCACTGAGTTCCCTAAATGTATTGTTTTGTTACATAATTCTTTCTCTTTTGCTCAGCTTCATTACTTTCAATTACTTTGTCATATGTATATATATATATATATATATATATATATATATATTTCAATTACTTTGTCTTATATATATATATATAATTTTCAGCATAATATTATTCCATTTTTGCACCACACCCACACAGATGCAATCTGTGCCCTCTCTAATACCCACCACCTGGTTCCCCCCAACTCCCACCACCCGCCCCTTCAAACCCCTCAGATTGTTTTTCAGAGTCCATAGTCTCTCATGGTTCACCTCCCCTTCCAATTTCCCCCAACTCCCTTCTCCTCTCTATCTCCCCTTGTCCTCCATGCTATTTGTTATGCTCCACAAATAAGTGAAACCATATGATAATTGACTCTCTCTGCTTGACTTATTTCACTCAGCATAATCTCTTCCAGTCCCGTCCATGTTGCTACAAAAGTTGGGTATTCATCCTTTCTCACGGAGGCATAATACTCCATAGTGTATATGGACCACATCTTCCTTATTCATTTGTCCATTGAAGGGCATCTTGGTTCTTCACACAGTATGGCGGCCGTGGCCATTGCTGCTATAAACATTGGGTACAGATGGCCCTTCTCTTCACTACATCTGTATCTTTGGGGTAAACACCCAGTAGTGCAATGGCAGGGTCATAGGGAAGCTCTATTTTTAATTTCTTGAGGAATCTCCACACTGTTCTCCAAAGTGGTTGTACCAACTTGCATTCCCACCAACAGTGGAAGAGGGTTCCCCTTTCTCCACATCCCCTCCAACACACGTTCTTTCCCGTCTTGCTAATTTTTGCCATTCAGAGTGGTGTAAGGTGATATCTCAATGTGGTTTTAATTTGAATCTCCCTGATGGCTAATGATGATGAACAATTTTTCATGTGTCTGATAGCCATTTGTATGTCTTCATTGGAGAAGTGTCTGTTCATATCTTCTGCCCATTTTTTGGATATGATTATCTGTTTTGTGTGTGTTGAGTTTGAGGAGTTCTTTATAGATCCTGGATATCAACCTTTTGTCTCTACTGTCATTTACAAATATCTTCTCCCATTCCGTGGGTTGCCTCTTTGTTTTGTTGACTGTTTCCTTTGCTGTGCAGAAGCTTTTGATTTTGATGAAGTCCCAAAAGTTCATTTTGGCTTTTGTTTCCTTTGCCTTTGGAGACATATCTTGAAAGAAGTTGCTGTGGCTGATATCGAAGAGATTACTGCCTATGTTCTCCTCTAGGATTCTGATGGATTCCTGTTTCATGTTGAGATCTTTTATCCATTTTGAGTTTATCTTAGTGTACGGTGTAAGAGAATGGTCGAGTTTCATTCTTCTACATAGAGCTGTCCAGTTTTCCCAGCTGTCTTTTTTCCACTGTATATTTTTTCTTGTTTTGTCAAAGATTATTTGACCACAGAGTTGAGGATCCATATCTGGGCTCTCTACTCTGTTCCACTGGTCTATATTTTTATGCTAGTACCATGCTGTCTTGGTGATCACAGCTTTGTAGTCAAGCTTGAAATCAGATGACGTGATGCCCCCAGTTTTGTTTTTGTTTTTCAACATTTCCTTAGTGATTCGGGGTCTCTTCTGGTTCCATACAAATTTCTGGATCCCAGCCTTGTTTTGAGGCCCATTAGCATGAAATATGCTTCTCTATCCTTTCACTTTCAGTATTGATGTATTCTTAGGTTCAAAATGGTTCACTTGTAGACAACATATGGTTCGGTCCTGTCATTTTATCCAATCTGCAACCCTGTGCCATTTAATGGGAGTGTTTTGATAGGGTTTTTTTTTTAAGATTTTGTTTTTTTATTTGACAGACAGAGATCACAAGTAGGCAGAGAGGCAGGCAGAGAGAGAGAAAGGAGGAAGCAGGCTCCCTGCTAAGTAGAGAGCCCAAGGTCAGGCTCAATCCCAGGATCCTGGTCTCATGACCTGAGCCTAAAGCAGAGGCTTTAATCCACTGTGCCACCCAGGAGCCCTGAGAGGTACGTTTTTATTGACACTGTGTTGCCTGTGTAGTCCTTGTTTCTTTAGATTGTCTCTGTAAATTTCTGTTCTATGACACTCTTGGATTCTTTCTTCTTTTATAGAACCCTCCTTATTATTTCTTGTAGTACCGGGTTGGTGGTTACATATTCTTTTAAACTTTGCTGGTCTTGGAAATGCTATCTTTCCATCTATTTTGGATGTCAGTCTTTCTGGATAAAGTATTCTTGGCTGCATGTTCTTTTCATTAATCCCCTGAATACGTCTTGCCAACCCTTTCTTGCTTGCTAGGTTTCTTTAGACAGGTCTGATGTTATTCTGATGTACTTTCCTCTGTAAGTAAGGAATTTCTTCCGCCTAGCTGCTCTCAAGAGCTCCTATCTAAAATTATGATTTATCAGTTTCACAATCGGGTGTCTCAAGGTCTTTCTAGATTCTATGATATTGGGGGCAAACCTTTCTGCCTCTAGTACACAAACGCTGGTTCCATTCACCAGACTGGGAAAATTTTCATGGAGAATTTGTTCAACTATGTCCTCTAGTCTTCTTTCTTTCTCCTCCCCCTCAGGGATTCCAATAATTCTGATGTTGGAACGTTTCATGATGTCATTTATTTCCCTAATTCTGTTTTCATGGCTTCTAAGCTGTTTGTTCTGGGCCTCTTCTTCACTCTTTTTCTCTATCAGTTTGTCCCCTAGATGACTAATTCTATCTTCTGCCTCAGTTACCCTAGCTGTTAGAGAATTTAGATTACATTGGAACTCATTGATATCATTTTTAACATCTTCCCTGGTGGCTTTCACTTCTGCCCTAATTGATTCTATGTTGTCATTGATGGTTTTCCCCAACTTAGCCATTGCCTGGATAACTGTTAGCCTGAATTCCCTTTCCAATATACTGTTTATATCCATATCCAATAGCTCTGATGGAGAGAGCACAGTCTCTGAATTTTTTCTCTGTTGGGCATTCCTTTTCGTAGTCATTTTGGTGAGAAATGGCTGAAGGGATGTGTAGCTGAATGTATCAACCGTGATCCAGGCAAGGTGCACTCTGGAATGCTTCTGAGCAATCAGGAGTCATCACCAAAAAGAAAGAAAAGAAAATAGAAAGACAGAGACAGGAAAAAGAAAGAAAGAAAGAAAGAAAAGAGAAGACCCAGCCAGAATGGGTCCCAAAGGTACAATTTATAAGGTATACAAACAAAAACAGACAAACAAAAAGACTGACAAAAGTAAATGACAAGGAAAAAAGAACTCAACCAAAATGAACCCCAAGTATAAGATTTATATACTACCAGAACAAAAACAAATACACGGAAACACTGACAGAAGAAGAAGATGGGAGGGTGGTTATAAATACTCAGTGGTGGCAAGGAAGTTTATTTTGATTCTTCCCCGTTATATCTTGATATATTTTTAAAGATATTTCCTGAGATAAAGGGGGATTAATACTGGTTTATAAGTAGGAGTAGTATTGATTGGGGAAAGAGGATTGCCTTGAAGCTTATCTCTATATTAATATTAAACAAAATAGAAAAGTAAAAGAAAAACACAGATGTATATATCCAAAAAGTTCAAATGAAAATGTTATTATGGAATTTGTTGTATTGAACCACTTGTTATGATGGTAAATAGGTTAAAAATTTAAAAAAAAATTAAAAAGAATGAGAACGGTGGGAACGAATTAAAAAAATAAAAGTTGTATCTATGAAATATACAGGTCTTGTGTCAATACCAAGAGCTTAATATCTTCTTTTCCCCTGATGTTTTGGTTTTACAGTTTTATGGGGACGCTGTGGTGGTTATGCTCTCAGTTTTTTTGCCTGGATTTCTGGAGGAGGGGCCTGCCGCATTGTTTTTCAGGCAGTCTTGCTTGGATTGAGTCCTTCTGCCCCCTATCAAGGGGCTGGGCTCTTAGGAAACGGGTTTTTCAGGTTTTTGTTCTTTGGAGGTTTTTTCTTTGTTTGTGTTGTTTTGTTTTGATTTGTTTTGTTTTCCCTTAGCAGATTTTGGCAGTTCTTTGGAGCTTTAGAGGAAAGCAAACTGCACCCATATCTCTGTTTCAGAGAGAAGCCTCAGTCTATTCCCCTCTGGTAGGTCCAGAGCACACAGACTCCCCCTCTGCCCTCACCCACCGGCAGAGCACGTCTCCAGCCACTATCTCACAGGTTGCAAGAGCTCCTGCTTGTCACTGTACCTTAGTGATACTAAAACCACAAGCGATATTGGTCCAGTGAGCCCATTTCCAGTGGCTGTCTTTGCCGGATGTTGTCTGGGTTGGTCCAGACAGCCAAAGAGATCCCAACCAGATATAGAGCACTGTGATTTTCATTTCCGCCCAGGCTAGGAGTGTTCAGACTCTTGGCCAGTCCTAGAGACCACTGGCTAGCACCCACACAGCCTGCGCGGACCTCTCTCAGGGGAGGGTGTGGAGCGTGGCTCAGGCCCCGGTCACGCAGTGTGTTTGCAGAGTGTAAAAGGCTGTTGTTTTAGAGAGCACCAGCTGGTGTCCACCCAGACTCTCTCAGTCCACCCAGACTCTCTCACACATATGGGTGGCTCAAGGACCATGACCTCGAGGCTTCGCTGCACTCTCTCTGGCACGGGTAGTCACCAGCAGTGACCATCTTGGTTCCATCGTCTTAAGCCCATGCCCACGACTGCCCAATTCCACCAGTTGCCCCTCAAGATCTTTTGCTCTTTTTGAGTACTTTTAACTAGACTCCAAGTTAATGCTGGTCCCTAATCACAGAACACTCTCGTATTGGGGTATTACTTTCCAATGGTTGCTTCTGGTGGCTCTCTCCCCCTTCTGTTTATCCTCCAATAGCAGTCTGACTGTTCAAAATTGCTTTACCTCACCACTTGAGTCTTCTGCCCATGTAGAGATCCAGAAGTGTATAATCCTACATCTCAGGCTGATTTCATGGGTGTTCAGAGTGTTCTGATAGATAATCAGCTCACTTTAGGGGACCTGTTGAAACAGGTTCTCCTACTTCTCCACCATCTTTCCCCCTCACGTACAGTGTTGTTTGAGGCAGATAAAGGAAGTACATGACTTCTGAAAGTTGTTTCCATTTACTATGATGTCTGTGACAAAATAGCTTTCACATTTGGTTGAGAGCCACTATTTTTATTGATCTATCAAAACTAACCCAGAAGTGTTGAATCATTTGATGAAATATTTCCTACACTGTGGCTTCAAGGCCACTCTAAGCAGCATAGTCAATGGAACTTTCATGAGATTCTGGAAGAGTTCCATGCTCCACTACCTCCTTAGACTATGAGCTGAATGGGACATTGCCCAAATACAGAACTCTGTGAAGCTAAGGACTAAGACTAGGATTGACTGATTAATTTATTTTCATCTACTTGGTAAGCATTGCTTGAGCGTGTCCTTTGTTCTGAGTCCTGTACTAAGCCCTCAGGATACAGGGAGGATTCACTACCCAACCCTGACTAAAAAGGGCTTCTATTCTACTGGGGAGAAGAGACGTGGTTTCTTTTAACTTGAAATCAGCTCCCCTTTGCCATTCTCTATTAGCCAGAGTTCTCCAAAGGAAAAGACCCTATGCATATTTGTGTATGTATGCATATATATATATATATATATATATATGAATATAAATATATTTATTATAAGGAATTGGTTCACATGATTGTGGAGGTTGTCAAGTCCAATCTGAAGAGTAAACCAGTAGGCTATAGACCCAGTGTGCAAGCCAAAGTTCCAGTTATAAGGCCGTCAAAGAAGAAGAGGAATATATAGGCTAGAAGATGGCAGAGTAGGAGGACCCTAAGCTCACCCATGGATAAAACTAAGTAACGTTAACATCAATGTACATAACCCAGAAAATAACCTGAAAACTGACAGACCAAACTCCACAACTAAATGTAAAGAGGTCATACCAAAGAGGATAGGAAGGGTGGAGATGCAGTGGGGAGCTAAAGGGACCAATGGGACTGTCCATGGGAGAGAAGTCCCTACAGGTGTGGAGGTGAGAGGAAAAACAATGATCACATCAGGGAGCAAACACAGGGAAGAAAAATCCCCATAATATTTGGCCTTGAAAACCAGAGGGACCAAATTTCATGAGTTCTTACAACTAGCTGAACTTAAAACCTAGAATTTTAAAAATCAGTGGGATCAGCTTTGGGATACCTAGGGGTGCAAGAGGTAAATGAGAACTTTCCTTAAAGAGAAAGCACAACGTATATCCCCTGGAGATACAGCATAGAAGCAGCAGTTTGAAAAATATCTGGGGTATATGAAGGGGTTGTTCACTACTCTCACAGCATGTCCTGGAGAGACAGAAGTCCTTGGGAGATTCTTTCAGGAACAAATGAATTGGCAAGTGTCATTTCTCTATCCCAGGCCCCAGCACAAACAGGGTCACTGGCAGGAATCAGTGCAGCACTGAGACTCACTACCTAACTTGCTAAGAACATGCCCAGACTCCCCCAACCCACAAGTTTGGTGGATCTTCCCCCTACAGCCAGATATGCTCTGTCCTGGCACTGCAGATTGCCTCCCCAGAAAACCAATGCAAACCCTGTTAACACTGTGCATCTCATCCCTTCACACACAAGGGATCCACCACCTTCAATATGCTCTTGGCCAAAGTCCATCCAAAGTGGTACCACAAGACTGGAAGTATGCAAACAACCAAGACAGAGATAACATTACTATAAAATGAATTACACCCTAGGGATAGGGGAAGACAACAATACACACAAGTCAGCCTGGATCCAACAGTGGGCTGGGGGCACACAGGTGGTCTGACTGTGGGCCCACCTACCAATGAAAGTTTCTCTGAAGAAAGCACAGGGGAAATGTCATGTAGTTTATTGCTACTGTGTGTTTAACAAATGCGTGGTCTGATGCAACTCAACACCAAAGGTAGCCCCAGACTGGGGCACCAGTACCACAGGGATAAAACATTGCCCACAACAGGCAAAAAGCCACTACAGATGATAGGACAGAAGGAAAATGCAGGTCAACCACAACAGCAGGGTGCACACAATACACATAGGAGACCACTGAAATACCAGGTTCTGGGGAACAGAGGACACTACACAATAGGGGACAACAGGGTCTCTTCTTCATAAAGCCACTAATTTAAAAGCAGAGACATAGCTGACTTTTCTAACACAGAAAGAGACACAGAGATTTAGATAAAATGAGGAGTCAGAGGAATATATCCTAAATGAAAGAACAAGACATAGTCACAACAAGAGACCTAAGCAAAACAGAGGTAAGTAATATGCCTAATAGAGAACTTAATAATCATAAAGATACTTACTGGACATGAGAAAACAGTGGAGGACATCAGTGATAGCCTTAACAAACAGATAAAAAAAGAACAAATCAAGGACGCCTGGGTGGTTCAGTGGGTTAATCCTCTGTCTTCAGCTCAGGTCATGATCTCAGAGTCCTGGGATTGAGCCCCACATGGGGAAATCTCTGCTCAGCAGGGAGCCTGCTTCCCTTCCTCTCTCTCTGCCTGCCTCTCTACCTACTTGTGATCTCTGTCTGTGAAATAAATAAATAAAAATCTTTTAAAAAAAGAACAAATCAGTGATAAACAACACAGTAAATGAAATTTAAAAATATACTAGATGGAATAAATAGTAGACTAGAGGAAACAGAAGAATGAATCAGTGACTGGAGGGCAGAGTAATGGAAGTAATCAAGATAAACAAATGACAGAAAATGTATGCAAAATGAAAATAGTCTTAGGGAACTCAGTGACAACATCAGGCATAATATCATTCATGTTACAGGGAACCCAGATGGAGAAGAGAGAGAAAAGGGGAGCATAAAATGTATTTGAACAAATAATAGCTAAAAATTTCCCTAATCTGGGGAAAGAAACAGAAATCCATATTTATGAGGCACAGAGATCTCCCAACAAAATTGAGGCCTATAAGACATATAATAGTTAAAATGTCAAAAAAAAAAAAGTTTACTTACAAAAACAGGTAGTAGCCTGGGTTTCCAAGAGCATTGGAAACCAGTCTTCTTTAACATTGTGGCCTCATTGTTTAATTCGCATTACATAGATATACATTAAAATAAACTACTGTTTACAGTGTAAAAAAATGTCAAAAAGAGGCAATAGAGGAATTTTAGACACAGGAGCAAAAAAAGAAAAAAAATAGATACATACAAAGAAAGCTTTGTAAGGGTATCAGGGGACGTTTCCGCAGAAATTTTGCAGGCCAGAAGAGGGTGACATGATATATTCAAAGTGCTGAAAGGAAAAAAAAAATATGCAGCCAAGAATTTATCTAGCAAGACTATCATTCAGAATACAAGGAGAAATAGTTTCCCAGACTTGCACTCCCCAAGAAAGGATAAAGTTAGAGTAATTCATGACCATTAAACCAGCCCTATAAGAAATGTTAAAGGGGACACTGGTTGAAAATGAAAGACCATAAGTAAAAGTAAGAGAAGTAGGAAGCACAAAAGCCATAAAAGTAAGTGTGTCCATAAGGAACAGTGAAGGGACTCACAAAATGAAAGGACATAAAATATGATGCCATATACCTAAATCATGAGGAAGAAGAGTAAAGAATGGCTTCAAACTTAGGCAACCATAAACTTCATATAGACTGCTATATGCAGAAGATGCTATATACAAGCCTAATGGTAACCACAAATTAAAAAAACAGCAATATATGCAAAAATAAAGAGAAAGTTTATATATATATATATATATATATATCTCACTGAAGAAAACCAACATATATATATATATATATATATATATATATATATATCTCACTGAAGAAAACCAACTAATCAAGAGAGAGCAGAGCAAAGGAAGAAAGGAACAAACAAGTAACAAAACGATAACAAATGCATACCTATGAATAATTACTTTGAAGGTAAATGGACCAAATGCTCCAATCAAAAGACATAGGGTGACAAAACAGATTTTAAAAAACAAGAGCTATGTAAATGCTGCCTACAAATGACTCATTTCAGACTAGAGACTTTTTGAGTTTGAAAGTAAAGGGATGTAGAAGAATTTATCATGTAAATGTATGTGAAAAGAAATACAGGGTAACAATACTTAACATTGGACAAATAGACTTTAAAACAAAGACTATAACAAGACACACAGAAGGTAACTATATAATAATAAACATAAAAATCCAACAAGAATATACAACAATTGTAAATATTTATGTACTCAATATGGGAGCACCCAGACACATAAAGTATTTAATAACAAACATAATGGAACATCCCACTTACATCAATGGACAGATAATTGAAACAGAGAATCAATAAGGAAGTAGTGCTTCTGTGTGCCACACTGAACCAAATGGATTTAACAGCTATATTCAGAACATTCCATCCTAAAACATCAGAATACACACTCTTTTCAAGTACATAAGAGACATTCTGCAGAATAGATCACATATTAGGTCACAAAAATGTCTCAACAAATTCAAAAAGTTTGAAGTCATACCATGCATTTTTTCTAACCAGAACACTATGAAACTAGAAATAAAACACAAGAAAAAATCTGGAAAGACTACAAATACATGGTGATTTAATAATATGCTATGAAGCAATGAATAGATCAACCAATAAATTAAAGAGGAAAATAAAAACAAAAAACACATGGAGAGAAATGAAAAAACAATGGTCCAAAATCATTGGGATGCAGAAAAAGCAGTTCTAAGAGGGAAGTTTATAACAATACAGACCTACTTCAGGAAGCAAGAAAAATCTCAAATAAATAACATAACCTTACACCTAAAGGAGCTAGAAAAAGAATAACAAAACCCAAAACCAGAAGAAAAAAATGAAATGATAAGATGCAAAATAAATGAAATAGAAACTAAAAAATCAATAGGAAAGATCATTGAAGCCAGGATCTACTTCTTTGAAAAGCTATAAATAAATAAATAAATCCTTAGTCAAAATCCTCAGAGTAAGAGAAAGAGAGATGAGTGAAATAAACCAAATTAGAAGTGAAATCAAAAAAATAAAAACCTACATGACAGACATACAAAGGATGGTAAGAGAATATTATGAAAAATTATATGCCAATGTTGGCCAACATCAAAGAAATGTATAAATTCCTAGAAACAATTTTCCAAAACTGAAACAGAAGAAATGAAAAATTTGAACAGACAGATAGCTAGCAATGAAGTTGAATCAGTAATGAAAAAAACTCCCAACAGACAAACGTCCAGGATGAGAGGTGGCTTCAGAAATTGATTCTACCAAATATTTAAAGAAGAGTTACTATCTATTCTCACTATTCCAAAAAGCAGAAGAGGAAGGAAAACATTCAGTTTCTTCCTATGAGGCCAGCATTACCCTGATACCAAAACCAGACAAACATTAAAGGAGAACTAAAGGCCAAGATCTCTGATGAACATGGATGCAAAAATCCTGAACAAAATATTAGCAAAATGAATCCAGCAATATATTAGAAAATCATCTACCATAGTCAAGTGGGATTTATTCTTGGGGTGCAAGGATTGTTCAATATCACGAATCAATCCACATGATACACTACATCGACAGAAAGGATAAAAACCATATGATTATTTCAATAGCTGCAAAAAAACCCCAACATATGATAAAGTATAACATTTATTCATAAAAACTCTCAGCACAGTAGGTTTAGAGTTAACATACCTCAGCATAATAATGGTAATCTCTGAAAAACCCACAGTGAACATCATACTCAATGACAAACAAAACAAAACAAAACAAACAAACAAAAAAACACAGACTTTTTCCCCTAAGGTCAGCAGCAAGACAAAAATTAAAATTCTCACCACTTATATTTGAAATAGTACGGACGTCCTAGTCATAGCAATCAGACAAGAAAAAGAAATAAAAGTCAACTAAATTGGTAAGGCAGAGGTTAAATTTTCACTATTTGTAGATGCAATGATACTATATATAGAAAACCATAAAGACTCTGCCAAAAATATACTAGAACTGAAAAATGAATTCAAGAAGGTTGTAAGATACCAAACCAATGCACAGGAATCCATTACATGTCTATGTACTAACAATGGAGCAGCAGAAAGAAAAATAAAGAAAGCAATCCTGTTTATATTTGCACCAAAAATAGTAAAATACCTAAAAATAAACTTAAGCAAGGATGTGATAGACCTCTACTCTGAAGGCTATAAAACTTTTATGAAAGAAATTGAAGATGACACAAGCAAATGGAAAGATATTCCATGGTCATGGATCAGAAGAACGAATATTGTCAAAATGTCCTACTACCCAAAACAATCTACAGATATAATCCTATCCCTATCAAAACACCAACAATAGTTTTCACAGAGCTAGAACCAACAATCCTAAAATTTGTATGGAACCACAAAGACCCAGAGAGCCAAAGCAATCTTGAAAAAGAAAACAAAGAAGGAGGTATCACAATTCCAGACTTCAAGTTATACTACAAATCTGAAGTAAACAAAACAAAACAAAACAAAACCAGTATGGTACTGCCACAAAAATAGACACATAGATCAATAGAAAAGGATAGAGGTCCCAAAAACAAACCCACTATTATATGGTCAATTAATCTTTGACTAAAGGACAAGAATATCCAATGGGAAAGGACAGTCTCTTCAACAAATTATGATGGGAAAACAGCTCGGCAACATACAAAAGAAAGAAACTGGACCTCTTTCTTACACCATACACACAAATAAACTCAAAAAGGATAAAAGACCTTAATTTGAGGCAGGAAATCATAAAAATCCTAGAAAAGATCACAGGCAGTAAGATTTCTGACTTTGGTTATATATTTTTTGAAGATATGACAAAATAAACTATTGGGGCTATATAAAATAAACAACTTCCAGGAGAATTTAAGACAGCAGAGGAGTAGAGACACCCTAACCAACTACTGGAAGAAACAATATAGCTAAATTAAAATGACAAGAGCTACATTTATCAACTTGGGTAAACGTAAGAAAATCCTATATAGGGGAGCCTGGGTGGGTCAGTGGGTTAAGCCTCTGTCTTTGGCTCAGGTCATGATCTCAGGGTCCTGGGATCGAGTCCTGCTTTGGGCTGTCTGCTTGGTGGGGAGCCTGCTTCCCCCTCTCTCTGCCTGCTGGTCTGACTACTTGTGGTCTCTCTCTCTCTCTCTTTCTCTCCCTGTCAAATAAATTTTAAAAAGTCTTAAAAAAAAAAGAAAATCCTATATAATGTTTATGGACCCAGAAATAAGTAACAAATACATACATCTCTTCATGGACATAATTACTGAATTCAAGGGAAGTTACGATGGCAGAGGAGTAGGAGGATCCTAAGCTTGCTTTGTCCCTCTAACACAGCGAAATATATATCAAATCATTCTGAACACCTGGGAAATTGATCTGAATACTGAGAGAAAAAAACTGCACATAAGATGTAGAAAAATGGTCACACCAAAGAAGGTAGGAGTTGTGGAGAGTTTATTTGAGAGAGTAAAGAACTGCAAGTGGGGAGCCCTGATCATGCAGGGAGGGAGCCTGATCATGGAGAGAAGAGCATGGGAGAAAGAAACTGAAAGCATGTATATGGGATTGCACAAGAAAAGCTCTTCCCCAAAATCGTTGACTGAGAAAAGGAGAGGGGCTGACTACTGCAAGTTTTCATAAGCAGCAAAGTGTAAAGTCTGACGTTTTAGAAGTTCATGCTATCACCAGGGTCATGCCTGGTGGGTTTAGCATTGCTCCTGTAGGGAAGGAGGGCAGAGACCTGGGAGTGGGCATCTTGGTCTAAGGATCCCCTGGGTCACATGGGGAGAAACAGTTCCCTTTCTTGGAGTGCACTTGGGAGTGGAGAACAGAGACATTGGCGGAAGGCAGCAAACCTTGGTGCCAGATTTTTGCTGCACTTTACTATAAACTATGAACTGCTGTGCAGTTAATTGACCAATTTCTGGGACAAACTGGTACCAGCAACAGCATGGGAGACACTCCCCTAGAGGATCAATATGGGTCAGCATAATATGGGTCCCTAAAACTTGGAGTTTTAAAACCTAGCCATGAGTCTGTGGTAAAATATAGGAGTTCAGTGCCACCTGGAAGACAGATAGCTTGGACACAGGTGGTGAAGACAGGGATAAAAACAAGAGCTAGGGACATATAAGGGGTGATAAGGGCTTCTGTCCTTATCACCCTTCTTCTGTGAGGGCTTCCTGAAGAGTAGCAGGCACAAAATCCACACTTTGGGGACAAGAGAGTGGGTTGACACCATTTTCCCCCTTCTCATCAGTACTGATCAACTTTAGTGAGCAGCACAACACCACCTAGTAGAGGCTGGAGACACTTACATGAAGCTCAGCCACCATGTGCCCTGTATGTGTACCTCCAGTAGTGCAAGTCCACCTAAGAATCATGAGATCATGTCCCTTCTTCAGAAGACCAGCACAAAAGCCTTGAATGCACCAAGGGTACTACTCATAGAGTGCTGCAAATCTTCAGCTCTAGGGGGAATAGGATCTAGTTTCTTTTTTGTTGCTGTTACTATTTTAATCTACCTTCCTTTAACAAGCAGACCAAAACACATATAGTTAAAACTTGCCACAGAGTGAACAAGGTCCAAACATCACCTACTGCAGGCAAGGAAAAATGCTGCAGAGGTCTGACCTGAGGAAATGAGCACCAAAACAAAATAGCAGAGTGCACACTTTAAATTATCTCCTGAAGCGTGAGGCCCAAGACACTATAAGACCTCTTTTTTTGTTGTTTCTTTTGACCTTTTTTAAAATTTTTTATGATGTTATTTTAGTCACCATACAGTACTTCCTTAGTTTTTGATGTAGCATTCCATGATTCATTGTCTGCATATAACACCAGTACTCATTGAAATATGTGCCCTCTTTAATACCCATAATGTGTTGAATTTAATTTAGAGAATGAAGTTTGAATACACAATTTTATTCTAATATTTGAACTTCAAGGACATGGCATTCTATTGGAACCAAAATCTTATAATAGTTTATAATTTTTTAAAAAAATTTATTATGTTCAATCAGCCAAAGTATAGTGCATCAAAATCTTATAAGTATCAAAACTATGGAACAGTATTTTTTTTTTATTTTCAGCATAACAGTATTCCTTGTTTTTGCACCAGACCCAGTTCTCCATGCAATTCATTTCCTCTCTAATACCCACTACCTGGTTCTTCCAACCTCTCACCCCCCCGCCCCTTCAAAACCCTCAGATTGTTTTTCAGAGTCCATTGTCTCTCATGGTTCGCCTCCCCTTCCAATTTCCCTCAACTCTCTTCTCCTCTCCATCTCCCCTTGTCCTCCATGCTATTTGTTATGCTCCACAAATAAGTGAAACCTTATGATAATATACTCTCTCTGCTTGACTTATTTCACTCAGCATAATCTCTTCCAGTCCCGCCCATGTTGATACAAAAGTTGGGTATTCATCCTTTCTGATGGAGGCAAAATACTCCATAGTGTATATGGACCACATCTTCCTTATCCATTCTTCCATTGAAGGGCATCTTGGTTCTTTCCACAGTTTGGCAACCGTGGCCATTGCTGCTCTAAACATTGGGGTACAGATGGCCCTTCTTTTCACTACATCTGTATCTTTGAGGTAAATACCCAGTAGTGCAATTGCAGGGTCATAGGGAAGCTCTGTTTTTAATTTCTTAAGGAATCTCCACACTGTTCTCCAAAGTGGCTGCACCAACTTGTATTCCCACCAACAGTGGAAGAGGGTTCCCCTTTCTCCACATCCTCTCCTACACACGTTGTTTCCTGTCTTGCTAATTTTTGCCATTCAGAGTGGTGTAAGGTGGTATCTCAATGTGGTTTTAATTTGAATCTCCCTGATGGCTAGTGATGATGAACATGTTTTCATGTGTCTGATAGCCATTTGTACGTCTTCATTGGAGAAGTGTCTGTTCATATCTTCTGCCCATTTTTTAATGTGATTGTTTGTTTTGTGTGAGTTGAGTTTGAGGAGTTCTTTATAGATCCTGGATATCAATATTTTTTCTGTACTGTCATTTGCAAATATCTTCTCCCATTTCATGGGTTGCCTCTTTGTTTTGTAGGATCTTGTTGAGAATAGTAGCATCCATATTTCTCAATGATATTGGTCTGAAATTCTCCTTTTTGGTGGGGTCTTTGCCTGGTTTGGCGATCAGGGTAATACTGGCTTCATAAAGAGTCTGGAAGTTGAAAACGCTAATTTGAAAAGATGTTTGCATCCCCGTATTTGCTGCAACATTATTTCCTATAGGCAAGTAACAGAAGGAGGCCAAGGGTCTACTGGTAGTTGAATGGATAAAGAAGATCACACATACACACACACACACACACACACACACACACACACACACACATATATATGTATATATATGTATACTTCCACCCTTAAAAAATGAAATCTTAACATGTGCATTGTCATGGATGTCTCTAGAAAGTATAATGCTAAGCTAAATAAATCAGTCAGAAAAAGACAAATTCCATATGAATTCTCTCATATGTAGAATTTAAGAAACAAAACAAATGAGGAAAGGGAAAAAAGAGACAAACAAAAAAAAATTCTCTAAACTGTGCAGAATAAACAGATGTTTACCAGGGGGGAGGTTGTTGGGTGGTTTGGTAAAATAGGTGAAGGGGATTTGGAGTACACTTATCTTGATGAGCACTAAGTAGTATGTGGAATCACTGAATGACTATATAATTCACCTGAAACTAATGTAACACTGTATGTTAAATACACTGGAGTTAAAATAAAAAATAAACAAAATGAAAATAAATATAACTTAATCATAGAAATAAAATAAAATTGTAATAAATAAAAACAATTACATAACAAAAGAAGGAGAAGATAGAGCAAAGTTCCAGGTAATTTCTGAAGCAGTCTGCTGGAGAATATTTTCTTGGAAGAGGTGTTTTTGTTTTGTTGTGTTTTTTCTATCTAGGTCTTTAATTGATTTCATGAGGTCCACCCACATTATGGAGGGCAATCTGCTTTACTAATTAAAATATTTATCTTGGGGCACCTGGGTGATTCAGTCAGTTAAACATTTGCCTTCTGCTCAGACCATGATCCCTGGGGTCCTGGGATCAAGACCAGCATCAGACTTCCTACTCAGAAGGGAGTCTGCTTCTTCCTCTCCCTCTGAACACCCCCTCACTCGTGTTCTCTCTCCCTTTCTCTCTCAAAATAAACAAAATCTATTTTTTATTTCTTTTCAGTGTAACAGTATTCATTGTTTTTGCACCACACCCAGTGCTCCATGCAATCCGTGCCCTCTCCAATACCCACCACCTGGTTCCACCAACCTCCCACCTCCCCCACTTCAAAACCCTCAGATTGTTTTTCAGAGTCCATAGTCTCTCATGGTTCACCTCCCCTTCCAATTTCCCTCAACTCTCTTCTCTCCATCTCCCCTTTTCCTCCATGCTATTTGTTATGCTCCACAAATAAGTGAAACCATATGATAATTGACTCTCTCTGCTTGACTTATTTCACTCAGCATAATCTCTTCCAGTCTCATCCATGTTGCTACAAAAGTTGGGTATTCATCCTTTCTGATGGAGGCATAACACTCCATCGTGTATATGGACCACATCTTCCTTATCCATTTGTCTGTTGAAGGGCATCTTGGTTCTTTCCACAGATAACAAGCATGGTACTGGCATAAAAACAGACACACAGACCAGTGGAACAGAGTAGAGAGCCCAGATATGGACCCTCAACTTCATGGTCAAATAATCTTCGACAAAACAGGAAACAATATACAGTGGTAAAAAGACAGTCTCTTTAATACATGGTGCTGGGAAAACTGGACAGCTGTATGTAGAAGAATGAAACTCGACCATTCTCTTACACCGTACACAAAGATAAACTCAAAATGGATAAAAGATCTCAATGTGAGACAAGAATCCATCAGAATCCTAGAGAACATAGGCAGTAACCTCTTCGATATCAGCCACAGAAACTTCTTTCAAGATATGTCTCCAAAGGCAAAGGAAACAAAAGCGAAGATGAACTTTTGGGACTTCATCAAGATCAAAAGCTTCTGCACAGTAAAGGAAATAGTCAAGAAGAGAGAGGCAACCCACGGAATGGGAGAAGATATTTGCAAATGACAGTACAGACAAAAGGTTGATATCCAGGATCTCTAAAGAACTCCTGAAACTCAACACACACAAAACAGACAATCATATTAAAAAATGGGCAGAAGATATGAACAGACACTTCTCCAATGAAGACATACAAAGAGGTATCAGACACATGAAAAAATGTTCATCATCACTAGCCATCAGGGAGATTCAAATTAAAACCACTTTGAGATACCACCTTCCACCAGTTAGAATGGCCAGAATTAACAAGACAGGAAACAATATGTGTTGGAGAGGATGTGGGGGAACCCTCTTCCACTGTTGGTGGGAATGCAAGTTGGTGCAGCCACTTTGGAGAACAGTGTGGAGATTCCTCAAGAAATTAAAAACAGAGCTTCCCTATGACCCTGCAATTGCACTACTGGGTATTTACCCCAAAGATACAGATGTAGTGAAAAGAAGGGCCATCTGTACCCCAATGTTTATAGCAGCAATGGCCACAGTCGCTAAACAAAATCTTTTTGAAAAACAAATAAAATGTTAATCTCTTGGAAAACACCCTCAAAAAACACCACTCACACAAACATATTTATAACCAAAAAAGAAGATATATAACAGTTGAAGACCTCATTTCTCTAACTGGTCAGATGCTTATAACTCATATTCACAACCACCCTCTCCACTATCTCTTCAATATTCCCTTTGCACTTCAGCTGTTTAGGGTTCTTTACCTGATGGGCTGACCCATGCCTTCATTTCTGAAAGGTCATTAGTATTATTCCTGCCTGGATTGAGCTGTTAATAGTTTTCCATTGTTTCTATTCACAGGGCATGGTAATAGTAAGAGACACCCATAGGGATCTCCTGTATTCCAGTGGAGTACTTCCTTACCCTATTGCAAAGAAACATTACAATATCTACTTGGTAGTCAGGATTAGTCAGCCTAGCAATACATTAATTACTATTTTTGCTGTTTGTTTTAGAGGAAAATTTAAAGAAACTAAGTAGAAGTCCTATATGTGTGCTATGAACTCCCAGATAATGAATTATATCTGACTGGTGGGGTAAGGGACAGAGGAGGATCATGTAAAATTTCATGGAGGGCTAACTTTTAAGCTGGAACTTGAAGGACCTTCTGGAATCCCAGTGCTGACTTAAACCAGAGTCTGTGAAGGGTCATTCAAGGGAGGATATAAGGTCATTAGTTGAACAACTGCTATGTGCTCTGCTTTAGCCGAGATAGTTAAAGCCTATGCTTAAACTGGGAAATCTGAGCAGGTGGAACTCTTTATCTTGCCAGGACCAAGTGTCCTTCACTCCATCTTCTCCCCATCTACAACAGTGCACTTTGGGGAAAATCTCAGTATCAATCCACTTATCCTCAATATGGTATACAAAATAATGGCCACCCAAATATGTCCTCACTCCATTCTCCAGACCTGTGAATATGTTAACTTACATGGCAAAAAATACTTTGTATATATGGTTAATTTATGGATCTTAAAATCAGGGGTTAGTTGTGTATTATCTGGGTGGGCCCAAAATAAACAAAAGGCTCTTTATAAAGAGTAGAGAAGAAAGGCAGAAAGATTTTACAAGGGAGGCAGGAAGGTAAGAGAGAGATTGCAATATGCTAATTTGCTGACTTAGAAGATGTGAGGAAGGGACTTTGATATAAGGAATTCATATGTTCTTCAGAAACCTGAAAAAGCAAGTGAAGAGATTTTGCCCTAGAGCCTCCAGAAAGAACGCAGCCTTGTGTTCCAGAAGGAACAGCTCCTTGATTTCAGCTCAGGAAGACCCATTTTGGAATTCTTACTTCTAGAATTGTAAGATAATACATTTGTGTGTGTGCTTTTTTATTTTATTATGTTATGTTAGTCACTATACTGTGTATCATTAGTTTTGATGTAGTGTTTCATGATTCACTGTTTGCATATAACACTCGATGTTCCATGCATTGCATGCCCTCCTAAATAGCCATCACGAGGCTAACACATCTCCCATCCACCTCCTCTGAAACCCTCAGTTTGTTTTCCTTAATCCATAGTCTCTCATGGTTCCTCTCCTCTTCTGATTTCCCCCCTTCATTTTCCCCTTCCTTCTCCTAATATTCTTGATGCTACTCCTTATCTTCCACAAATAAGTGAAACCATATGGTAATTTTCTCTGTCTGACTTATTTCGCTTAGCATAATCCCCTCCAGTGCCATCAATGTCAATGCAAATGGTGAGTATTCGTCCTTTCTGATGGCTGAGTGATATTCCATTGTATATATGGACCACATCTTCTTTATCCATTCATCTGTTGAAGGTCATCTCAGCTCCTTCCACAGTTTGGCTATTGTAGACATTGCTGTTATGAACACTGGGGTGCATGTGGACCTTCTTTTCACTACAACTGTATCATTGTGGTAAGTAACCATTAGTGCAATTTCTGGATCATCAGGTAGCTCTATTTTTAATTTTTTGAGGAACCTCTACACTGTTTTCAAAGTGGCTGTAGCAACTTGCATTCCCACCAACAGTGTAAGAGGGTTTCTCTTTCTCCACATCCTCTTCAACATTTGTTGTTTCTTGCCTTGTTAATTTTTGCCATTCTAAATTGTGTAAGGTGGTATGTCATTGGGGCTTTGATTTGAATTTCTGATGGATAATGATTTTGAAAATTTTTTCGTCTGTTAGCCATTTCTTTTTTTTTTAAGCTTTTATTGACTTATTTGATGGAGATACAGAAAGAGAGGGAACACAAGTAGGGGGAGTGGGAGAGGGAGAAGCAGGCTCCCCACTAAGCAGGAACCCCAAAGTTGATCTCGATCCAGGACATTGGGTTCATGACCTTAGCTGAAGGCAGATGCTTAATGACTGAGTCACCCAGGCACCCCTGTAAGCCATTTCTATGTCTTCTTTGGAGAAGTGTCTGTTCGCGTTTTTTGTCCATTTTTTTTACTTGCTTTTTTGTTTTTTTTTTTTTTGGGGGGGGGCGTTGAGAGTGAGAAGTTCTTTATACATCTCGGAAACCAGCCCTTTATCTATGGTGTCATTGCCAAAAACCTTCTCCCATTCCGTGTGTTACCATTTTGTTTTGTTGACTGTTTGCTTTGCTGTGCAGAAGCTTTTGATCTTGATGAATTCCAAAAGTTCATTTTTGCTTGTTTCCCTTGTCTTTGGAGACGTGTATTGAAAGAAGTTGCTGTGGCCGATGTTGAAGAGGTTACTGCCTATGTTCTCCTATAGGATTTTGATGGGTTCCCATTTCACATTGAGGTCTTTCACCCATCTGGAGTTTATCATTGTGCATTGTGAAAGAGAATGATCAATTCATTCTTCTGTATATAGCTGTCCAATTTCCCCAGCACAATTTATTGAAGTGACTGTCTTTTTTTCCACTGGATACTTTTTCCTCCTTTCTCAAAGATTACCTGACCATAGAGTTAAGGGTCCATTTCTGGGCACTCTATTATGTCCATTGGTTTATATGTTTATTTTTGTGCCAATACCACGCTGTCTTGGGGCTCACAGCTTTGTAATATACCCTGAAATCAGGCAATGTGATGTCCCCAATTTTGTTTTTCTTTTTCAACATTTCCTTGGCAATTCAGGGTCTTTTCTGGTTCCATACAAATTTCAGGATTGTTTGTTTCAGCACTTTGAAAAATGCCATTGGTATTTTGATTGGGGCGGCGTTGAAAGTATAGATTTCTCTGGGCAACATAGACATTTTAACAATGTTTATTCTTCTGATCCATGATCATGGAACATTTTCCCATCTTTTTCTGTCTTCTTCAGTTTCTTTCATAAGTGTTCTGTGGTTTCTAGAGTATAGATCCTTCTCTTCTTTGGTTCGGTTTATTCCAAGGTATCTTATTGTTTTTGGTGCTATTGTAAATGGAATTGATTCCCTACTTTTTCCTTCTACATGTACATTTTTAGTGTATAGGAAATCAAAGCAAATTATTTCTGTGCATTAATTTTTGTATCCTGCCACATTACTGAATTGCTCTATGAGTTTTAGTAATTGGAGGGTGGAATCTTTAGGGTTTTCCACATAAAGTGTCATGTCTTCTGGGAAGAGAGAGAACTTGACTTCGTCTTTGCCAATTTGAATGTCTTTTATTTCTTTTTGTTATTTGATTGCTGATGCTAAGATTTTTGGTACTATGTTGAAAAAAGAGTTGTGATAGTGGGCATCCTTTTCATGCTCCTGATCTTAAGGGAAAGGCTCTCAGGTTTTCCCCATTGAGAATGATATTTTCTGTGGGTTTTTCATAGATGTTTTTCATAAAATTGAGGAATGTTCCCTTTATCCCTACACTCTGAAGAGTTTTAATCAGGAAAGGATGCTGTATTTTGTCAAATATTTTTTTCTGAATTAATTGAGAGGATCATAGGGTTCTTGTTTCTCCTATTATTAATGTGTTCTATCACATTGATTGATTTGGAAATGATGAAACACCCATGCATGCCAGAGAATAAATCCCATCGGTTGTGATGGATAATCCTTTTCATGTACTGTTAGATCCTATTAACTAAGATCTTGTTGAGAATTTTGGTATCTGTATTCATCAGGGATATTGTCCTGTAATTCTTTTTGGTGGGGTCCTTGCCTGGTTTTGGGAACAAGGTAATGCTGGCTTCTAGAATGAGTCTGGAAGTTTTCCTTCTGTTTCTATTTTTTTGAAACAGCTTCAGGAGAATAGGGATTATTTCTTCTTTGACTGGTAGAATTCCCCAGGGAATCCATCAGGCCCTGGACTCTAGGTTTTGGAGGGTTTTGCTCACTACTTCAATTTCATTACTGGTTATTGACCTATTCAAATTGTCAATTTCTTCTTGTTTCAGTCTTGGTAGCTTTATTATTATTGTCATATAGTTCTTGATAATAATTTCTGATAATTGTTTCTATTTCCTTGATGTTAGTTGTGATCGCTCCCCTTTCATTCATAATTTTATTAATTAGGGCCTTTACTCCTTTCTTTTGGAGAAGTCTGGCCTGTGGTTTATCAATCATATTAATTCTTTCAAGGGTTCAACTTTTAGTGTCATTGATCTTCTTTACTGTATATCTGGTTCTTAAGTCATTGATATCTGCTCTAATCTTAATTATTTCTGTTCTCCTGCATGGTTTAGGCTTTATATGTTGTTTTTTTCTTCAGTTCTTTAAGGTGTAAAGTTAGTTTGTATATTCAGGATTTATTTTTATTTTTATTTTTTGAAAGAAGCTTGGATGGCTATATATTTCCCCCTTAGGATCACCTTTGCAGTATCCCATAGGTTTTGGACCAATGTGTTTTCATTCTTCTTGTTTTCCATGAATTGTTTAAGGTCTTCTTTGATTTCCTGGTTGACACAAAAATTCTTAAGGAGGATGGTCTTTAGCTTTCAAGTATTTGAATCTTTCCAATTTTTTTTCTTGCGATTGAGTTCCATTTTTAAAACATCGTGGTCTGAGAATACGCAGGGGATAATCTCAATCTTTGGATATCAGTTGAGACCTGATTTGTGACCCAGTAAGTGGCCTATTCTGGAAAAAGTTCTGTGTGCATTTGAGGAGAATGATTATTTTGTTGTTTTAGGGTGTAATATTCTGTATATATCTATGAAATCCACGTGGTCCAGTGTGTCATTCAAAGATCTTCTTTCTTTCTTGATCTTTTGCTTAGATGATCTGTCTACTGCTGAGATCAGAGTGTTGAGGTCTCCCACTATTAAAGTATTGCTTTTATTATTATTATTATTATTATCATTACTACAGTATTTTTAAATTAACATATAATGTATTATTTGTTTCAAGAGTACAGGTCTATGAATCTTCAGTCTCACACCTGTCACAGCACTCACCATAGCAAATACCTTCCTCAATGTTCATAACCCAGCCACCCTCCCCCCCCAGGCAGCCCTCAGTTTGTTTCCTGAGATTAAGAGTCTGTTATGGTTTGTCTCCTTCCCGGGTCCCATCTTGTTAAAGTATGATTATGAATATATCTCTTTATTTTGGTTAACATTTGGCTTATGTAGTGGGCTGCTCTCATGTTGGGGGCATAGATATTTATAGTTGTTATATCTTCTTTACGGATAGACACTTTACAAATTATGTAGTGTCCTTCTGTATCTTTTACTACAATGTTTAATATCTAATTTGTCTGATATAAGAATTGTTAACCCAGCTTTCTTTTGAGGTCTGTTGGAATTAAAAATGGTTCTCTATCCCCTCACTTGCATTCTAGATGTACCTTTAGGTTCAAAAAGAGTCTCTTGTAGACAGTATATGGATGGGTCATGTCTTTTTATCCAATCTGCAACCCTGTGCCATTTCATTGGAGCATTTAGGACACTCATGTTGAGAGTGATTATTGAAAGATATGATTTTATGGTCATCGTATTGCCTGTGAAGTCTTTGTTTCTATAGATTGTCTCTGTAACTTTCTGTTCTGTATCACTCTTGGGGTCTTTTTTCTTTTATAGATCCCCCTTCATATTTCTTGAAGGCCAGCTTGGTGGTCATATATTCTTTCAGTTTCTGCTGGTCTTGTAAGCCCCTTGTCTCTCCATTCATTCTGAATGACAGTCTTGATGGATAAAGTATCCTTGGCTGCCTGTTCTTCTCATTAAGTACCCTGAATATGTCTTGCCAGTCCTTTATGGCTTGCCAGGTCTCTGTGGACAGGTCTGACATTATCTGATATCCCTTCTTCTGTACAGAAGAAATCTTTTCCCCCTCACTGCTTTCAAGATTATTTCCTTGGAACTAAGATTTGTGAATTGTACTATTATATGTCATGGCGTGGGTCTGTTCTCATTGATCTTGGAAGGGGTCTTCTCCACCTCTTGGACATGAATGCTTGTTTCCTTCCCCAGACTAGGGAAGTTATCAACCTTTATTTGCTGAAATATATCTTGTAGACCTCTCTCTCTCTCCACCCCCTTAGGGATTCCAATAACTCTGATATTGAAATGTTTCATTGAGTCATTAAGCTCCCTCAGTTTGATTCCTTGGGCTTTAATCTGTTTTTCCCATGCCACCTTGGTTTCGTTCTTATCTACCAATTTATCCTCTAGCTCACTAATTCCTTCTACCTTTTTTTACCCTGACAGTCAGATTATGCAGTTTATTTTTTAAAAGATTTTATTTATTTATTTATTTATTTGACAGAGAGATGAAAAGTAAGCAGAGAGACAGGCAGAGAGAGAGAGAGGAGGAAGCAGGCTCCCTGATTACAGAGAGCCTGATGCAGGGCTCAATCCCAGGACCCTGGGATTATGACCTGAGCTGAAGGCAGAGGCTTTAACCCACTGAACCACCCAGGCACCCCAGATTATGCATTTTAGACTGCATCTCATTCATAACGTTTTTAAGTTTGGCCAAATTAGATCTCATTTCTGCCCTTTGAGCTTCTATATTGTCACTAATATTTTTCTCAAGCCTAGATATCAACTTCATAATTGTTACTCTGAAGTCTATTTCTGACATCTTTGTTATATCCATATCAATTATTTCTGTGGCAGATGCCACAGTCTCTGATTCTTTTCTTTGATTGGGTTTCCTCTTCTTTATCATTCTGTTGAGGTGTTGCTGAGGGAATGTATGGAGTCCAAAATATTAAGCACAACCCAAGCAAGATGCACTTGCACTGAGGGTTGTCATCCTCTTTTTCTTCCAACCTGTCTTCTGTGGAAGGGGCTTGCCATGCTGTTACTCAGGCAACCCTGCCTAGGCAGAGTTGCCCTGTCCCCTTGCAATGCAAGGGGATGGTCTCAGTTAAAACTAGTTTTTAGGGCTTTTGTTCTCTGGCCCCTTTCCCTGGTGTCTCTTCCACAAGTCAGAACATAAGTGATTGCATTGACACCTCTGTCTCAGAACAAAGAGATTGCGTTCTGCTCTTCACTGAGCTCTCAAGGCCACACCATCTCTGTTTCCATCTGTGCTACTAAAAACTGTAGTCTCCTAGGTTGTGCATCCTACAGCAGTACTCCCAGCTGTTGCTGCCAGGGCTGGGCATGTGTCTGCCCTTTGTACTTCTAAAACCACAAGCGACCCCTGGTTCAAATGTGCACACCCATAGCTCCAGGTTTCAGCCTGGGGAGAGAGTCTCTTAAAGTTCTTCCCCCACTTCTACTGGTCTGCAAGTCTCTGCCTGGTCCCTAGCATGGGAGGATTTTGCCTTTTTGGTGCAACAGAAAGGAAGCCCTTTCTGTTTGTCTTCTGTTATCTGCCTGCAGAATCATGGGTCCCCACTTAATGTCTAGAGACAAACCTCTAGAGATACCTCTAGAGATATCTTATTCTTTTTGTAGAGATCCAGATATATCTTCTTACATATCAGGCTGATTTTGTGGCTGTTCAGAATGGTCTGGTAGATACCCATCTCAATTCAGGGGACGGGTTGAAATAGGGTCCCCTACTCCTCTGTCATCTTTTTTCCTCCTCCAAATTTGTGTTGTTTTAAACCACTAATTTTGTGGTAATTTGTTAGCAGCATTAAGAAATGAATTTAATGAATATAGCCATTCTACATTTCTCTTTGAGCCAAAACCTTCCTCAGAGTGTGAGGAAAGGTGTAAGGTCTTGAAATTTGGCTTTTAGGCTCCATCCAGCTGTCAGGAAGAGATGCTATTTCAGAACTCTGAGACAGACAATCCATTATAAATATGAGAAGTCTCAGCTATCATGCATGACTGTTATGAACTGGTGTGCTCTAAGTGTTATATTTATTACTTTTTTCATAGTCTCTGGTTGAGGCCATCTCAGAGGCCTTATTGAGGTTGGTCCTACAGTAGCCCAGGGGGCCATAGTGTCAGGCCTGCAGACTGTGGACACTGAAAGGAGGGACACCAAGAGAAATTCCACTTAATACCTTGCATTGCAACTCCTTACCCTCACTCATCCTAGTCTGATATGACTCACTCATAGTTCTTGGGTTCCCCTAGCCCTGCATCCCACACCCAGAAGTCCCTAATCCTCCCTGAGTATTACTCATGGCTATTCTGGCTTGTTTTTCATCCTCTGGTACTTAGCCCATGATATTATTTATGTTTACTTACTTTTCCTTTTTTTCTTTTAGTTAAAAATTTTATTTGAGATAATTTTAGATTCACATGCAGTTGTACAAAGTAATATCAAGAGATCCTGTGACCCTTTACTTATTTTTTCCCAATGATATCATTTTTAAAACTATAGAACAATATAACAACTGGGATATTGACATTGATACAATCCACCAAATTTATTTAGATTTTCCCAGTTCTGCTAATACTCATTTATCTGTGTGCATATTGAGTTCAATACACTTTGTCACACTCACAAGTTCATATATCCTCCACCACAGTCAAGGTACTGAACAGTTGTGTCACTGCAAGGATAGTTTCTGTTGCCTGTTTATAATCACACCATCTCCCTCTTGCCATTATGCCCATACTTTGGCAATCATTAATCTGCTTTCCAGTTCCAAAATTTTGCCATTTCAAGAATGTTATACAAATGAAATCATACAGTTTGTGATCTTTTTGTATTGGCTTTTCTCACTAAGCATAATTCCATTGAGATCCATCTAAGTTGTTTCATGTGTCTGTAGTCCATTCCATTCCTGTTTTTACTGCTGAGTAATATTCCATGGTATAGATATATCACAGTGAACAATTCACCTGTTGAAGGATATCAGGGATATTTCCATTTGGGGGTTGTTATTAATAAAGTTGTTATATACATTCATATATGTTTTTCATGTGAACATAAGTTTTGATTTTTCTGGAGTAAGTGTCCAAGAATGCATTGTTGAGTAGTATGATAATTGCACATTTAATTTTGTAAGAAATTGCCAAACTGTTTCCTAGAATAGCTGTACCATTTATTTTCCCATCAGAAATGTAAGAGTGTCCAGTTTCAGTGTATGAGTGATCAGTTTCTAAGCATCTTTGCCAGGATTTGATGCTACCACTTTTTTTACTTTAGCCATTCTGAAAGGTACATAGTGATATCTTCTTGTGATTTAAATTTGAATTTGCCTAGTGCCTAATTATGTCGAATATCTTTTCATGTGCTTATAGGTTATCTATAACCTCTTTGTGAAATGTCTGTTCATGTCTTTTGCTCATTTTTTATTGGATTATTTATAATTTACTCTTGAGTTTGGGCATTCCTTACATTTTGTGTATACTAATCACTGTTAGATATGAAGTTTGCCAGTATTTTTCCCATGTGTAGATTGTCTTTTCATCCATTTCAACAGGTTTGCACAGACCAAAATTTAAATTTTAATGAGGTGTAACTTGTGATTTTTCCTTTTATGATTCATGCTTTTAGTGCCAAATACAAGAACTCTTCACCAGCATCTAGATCCCCCAAATTTTGTTTTTTTCATTCCTAAAAACATTTATAGTTTTACAATATACATTTAAATCTATGATCTATTTTGAGTTAATTTCTTTGCAGGATGTGAAATTTAGGATGTTTTGTTGTTGTTCTTTGATTTTTGGTGTTTTTGTTTTGTTTTGTTCTAAAGATTTTATTTATGAGTGGGGGGAAGGGTAGAGAGAGGGAGAAGCAGACTACTCACTAAGCGGGGAAGCTGATGCAGGGCTCAGTCCTAGGACCCTGGGATCATTACCTGAGCCTAAGGCAGTTGCTTAAATGACTGAGCCACCAGATGCCCCCCTTTTTTGTTTGCTTTTTGTTTTCTCCATGGATATCCAGTTATTTTAACACCACTTATTCAAAGGCTATCTTTCTTCCATTTGATTGCTTTTGTATCATTGAAAAAATAGTTGGATATATTTGTATGTCTATTTGGGGTTCTCTATTCTGTTTCATTAATATATGTGATTGGTATCTCTACCACCGCTACATGATCTTGATTATTGTAGTTATATAGTAACACCAGGTAGTGCTTTCTCCCTCTTTCTAGCTCTTTTTTTTTTCTTTTTTTAAATCATTTTTTAAATTTATTTTCAGCATAACAGTATTCATTGTTTTTGTACCACACCCAGTGCTCTATGCAATTCATGCCCTCTCTAATACCCACCACCTGGTGTCTTTCTTGCTCTTTTAATTCCAAGATTGTTTTAGCTATTCTAGGGGCTGTGTCTTTCCATACATGTTTTAAAATAATCTTGTCTATGTCTACAAAAGTCCTTGCTGGGATTTTTGCTTTGAATTGCTTTAAACCTATAGAACAGTTTTAGAAAAATTGAAAATTGATAAATTCGATAAATCATAAACATGGTATATTCTCTATTAATTTTGGTCTTCTTTGATTTTTTTTAATCAGCATTTTATAGTTTTCACTGAATTTTATCCTCTGTTGTTTCCACTCTATTATTGAGCCTGTCTGGCAATTTTTTAAATTTCAGTTAATGTATTCTTTTTTGGTTCTGTAATTTTCATTTGGTTCTTTTGTACAATTTCTATTCCTTTTTTGAGATTTTATATTTTTTTCATTTGTTTTAAGAGATTTTATAATTGTTTGTTGAAGGACTTTTATGACAGCTGCTTAAGTCCTCGTCAGATCATTCTGACAACTGCTTCACCCTTGTGTTTGCATTTTCAATTCTCATTTCTCATTTAGGCTGTGATTTTCCTGGTTCTTGGTATGATGGGTGGTTTTCAGTGTACCCTGGATATATTGACTATTACCGTTGGCAATTCTAGGTCTTATTTAAATAATTTATTTTAAGGAGGGCACATATTGCACAGAGCACTGGGTGTTATACACAAACAATGAATCATGGGACACTACATCAAAAACTAATGATGTACTGTAGAGTGACTAACATAATAAAATTTAAAAAATAATATATTTTTATCAAGGAGTCACTATATTCAGGCTTAGCACACAGGTTCTGGCCTAGTTTCGTGAGCTATGGTCCTAATGACAGTTTAATTTTCAGAGCCTTTCTTTCTTTTTTTTTTAAATCATTTTTTAAATTTAGTTTCAGCATAACAGTATTCATTGTTTTTATACCACACCCAGTGCTCCATGCAATCTATGCCCTCTCTAATACCCATCACCTGGTTCCCCCAACCTCTCACCCCCCCACCTCTTCAAACCCTTCAGATTGTTTTTCAGAGTCCATAGTCTCTCATGGTTCACCACCCCTTCCAATTTCCCCCAACTCCCTTCTCCTAACTCCCCATGTCCTCCATGCTATTTGTTATGCTCCACAAATAAGTGAAACCTTATGATAATTGACTCTCTCTGCTTGACTTATTTCACTCAGCATAATCTCTTCCAGTCCCATCCATGTTGCTACAAAAGTTGGGTATTCATCCTTTCTGATGGAGGCATAATACTCCATAGTGTATATGGACCACATCTTCCTTATCCATTCGTCCATTGAAGGGCATCTTGGTTCTTTCCACAGTTTGGCAACCGTGGCCATTGCTGCTATAAACATTGGGGTAAAGATGGCCCTTCTTTTCACTATATCTGTATCTTTGGAGTAAATACCCAGTAGTGCAATTGCAGGGTCATAGGGAAGCTCTATTTTTAATTTCTTGAGGAATCTCCACACTGTTCTCCGAAGAGGCTGCACCAACTTGCATTCCCACCAACAGTGGAAGAGGGTTCCCCTTACTCCACATCCCCTCCAACACAGGTTGTTTCCTGTCTTGCTAATTTTGGCCATTCTAACTGGTGTAAGGTGATATCTCAATGTGGTTTTAATTTGAATCTCCCTGATGGCTAGTGATGATGAACATGTTTTCATGTGTCTGATAGCCATTTCTATGTCTTCATTGGAGAAGTGTCTGTTCATATCTTCTGCCCATTTTTTCCAGAGCCTTTCTTGTGTTATAATGGTCTGTGGTTTATCTAGTGTTTTAGGAACAAAGAAGTTTACTGGGCTGCACTGCTTGTTCTGATAGACACCTCCATTTGTTGGTGCCTTTTGGTAGCCCAGTATATCTGGAGGGGTTTGGATTCTGAGGCAAAGAACTTTCTTCTACTCAATGCCTATAGACTGATCTCACTACTGATGACCCTCATCCACCCTGGTTTCTCTGGGAGGGTAAGGGTACTCTCAGGATTGTGGAAATATAGAGGATTCCTGAATAAGCCACTTGCTATTAGCTGAGTCTCTCTTGGTGCTGTGGTTCTGCCTGTCTGTTTGTCCTTGTAATCTTGGGTAGTAGATAACATCAGGCTCAGTGAAAAAGAAAAATGCTTCACCTGATGCTTATTGTCAGTGGTACTCCCAATCTATATCTTACTTGCTGGTTCTTTTGGGCTCACTTGGTGTGTTTGTTTGCGATTGTGATTGTGCATTTGAGTGAAGGGGGGGTCAGACATAGAAGGAGAGAGAATCCCAAGGAGACTTTATGCTGAGCATGGAGCAAAATGCTAAGCTCAATCCCACAACCCTGAGATCATGACCTGAGCCAAAATCAAGAGCCAGACACTCAACCAGCTGAGCCATCCCAGTGTCCCAAGCTGGTGTTTTTGAGGGGAAATTCGTTGTAATCCAGGCAAGGAAAGAATTTACCTGGACTGCCTTTGACTTCTACGTTGGAAGTTGTGAAATATCGAGTTTGGACTACTTCTTTATGTTGCATGGGGGCACAAGATGCTCCACCTTTTGATTGTTCTTATAGTCCTGGAGTGCCTAACCAGATTACCTTCTTTTTATCACCTTTCAAAGTTTATCTCTGGTTGTCTCTTACATCATTTCCAAGGTTTATAGTTGTCCTTAGTAGAGAAAAGCATGGAGAAGTGTTACTACATAATCTACTCCAGGCTGGAAATCTGTCTCACATGTATTTTCTTTTTTCAAAAGATATTTTATTTATTTATTTATTTATTATTTATTTATTTATTTATTTGAGATTGAGAGAGAGATTTTGAGTGGGAGAGGGGCAGAGGAAGAGTGAGAGAATCTCAAGCAGACTCTGAACTGAGCACAGAGCCCAATGTGTAGCTTGATCCAATGACTATGAGATCATGACCTGGGCCAAAATAAAGAGTTGGACACTTAAGCAATTGAGTCACCCATATAATCTCATGTATATTTTCAAACCTGTAAATAGTTCTCATTTCTGTCACTGAGCCTCTCCTCCAGTGAAATCTCTTCATCTCTGATCATTGCTGAAGTGATTTCCCTTCTTGAGGATCATTTTCATCAAAACCTAATTGTTCACAGAGTTTCCATTTGCCCAGTGAGTCCCCCTTTGTATTGAACTCCCTATTTCTCATTGAGCTCTCTTATCTACTGTTAACTGCACCCTTTCCCTGAGGCCTTAAACCCTCACCACTCCCATTTGCACACTGGTCCATCATTCCATTACTTATTCTAATCCCCTTTATTGTCTACATTTGCTTACTAAAATCTTCCCTTTTGAGAGATCATGACTAACACCAAAGAAAGAGAAACAATTATCAGAAATTATTATCAACAATGATATTCCAATAAATTAAGCAACCTGGAAGGAATGGATGCCTTCCTGGAAACCTGGAAACTATCAAGACTGAAACAGGAAAAAATTGACAACCTAAATTGACCAATAACCAGTAATGGGATTAAAGAAGTGATCACAAACCTCTCAAAAAACAAGAGTCCAGGACCTGATGGAGTCCCAGCGGAATTCTACCAAACAGACAAAGAAGAAATAATACCTATTCTCCTGAAACTGTTTCAAAAAATAGAAACAGAAGGAAAACTTTCAGACTCATTCTATGAGGCGAGCATTTCCTTGATCCCAAAACCTGGCAAGGCCCCCATCAAAAAGAAGTATTAAACGCCAATATCCCTGATGAATATGGATACCAAAATTCTCAACAAGATCCTAGCTAATAGGATCCAACAGTACATGAAAAGGATTATCCATGACGACCTGGTGGGATTTATTCCCTGGCATGCATGGGTGGCTCATCATTTCCAAATTAATCAATGTGATAGAACACATTAATGACCGGAGAGATAAGAACCATATGATCCTCTCAATTGATGAAGAAAAAAAATTGACAAAATACAGCATCCTTTCCTGATTAAACTCATCAGAGTGTAGGGATAAAGGGAAAATGTCTCAATTTTATAAAAACATCTTTGAAAAGCCCACAGCAAATACCATTCTTAATGGGGAACACATGAGAGCCTTTCCCTTAAGATCAGGAGCATGACAAGGATGCCCACTTTTGGCATGATTCTTCAACGCAATACAGGAAGTCTCAGCGACAACAATCAGATAACAAAAATAAATAAAAAGTATTCAAATTGGCAAAGAAGTCAAATTCTCTTTGCATATGACACGATATTTAATGTGGAAAACCCAAAAAAGCTTCACCCCTAAATTACTAGAACTCAGACATCAATTCACTAATTAGGCAGAATACAAAATGAGTGCACAGAAATCAGTTGCTCTCCCATATACTAACAATGTAAATATAGAAAGAGAAAATAGGGAATTGATTCCATTTACAATAGCACCAAAACACATAAGATATCTTGGAATAAACCTAACCAAAGAGGGGAAGGATCTATACTCTAGAAACATCAGAACACTTATGAAAGAAACTGAAGAAGACAGAAAAAGATGGAAAATGTTCTATACTCATGGATCAGAAGAATAAACATTGTTAAAGTGTCTATGCTGCCCAGAGCTATCTATACTTTCAATGCCATCCCAATCAAAATACCAATGGCATTTTTCAAAGTGCTGGAACAAACAATCCTAAATTTTGCATGGAACCAGAAAAGACACTGAATTTCCAAGGAAATGTTGAAGAAGAAAAACAAATTTGGGGGCATCACATTGTCAAGTCAAGGTATATTACAAAGTGTCAAGATATATTACAAAGCTGTGATCACCAAGACAGCATGTCTTTGGCACAAAAATAGACACGTAGATCAATGGAACAGAATAGAAAGCCCAGAAATGGATTCTCAGTTCTGTGGTCCATTAATCTTCAGCAAAGCAGGAAAAAATACCCAATGTAAAAAAAAACAAAAAAAAAACAAAACAATCCCTTCAATAAATGATGCTGGTAAAATTGGACAGCTATATATGGAAGAATGAAACTCGACCATTCTTTTACAGTATACACGAAGATTAAACTCTAAATGGATGAAGGACTTCAATGTGAGGTGGGAATCCATCAAAACCCTAGAGGAGAACATAGGCAGTAACCTCTTTGACATTGGCCACAGCAACTTCTTTCAAGACACGTCTCCAAAGGCAAGGGAATCAACAGTGAAAATGAATTTTTGGAACATCAAGATCAAAACATTCTGCTCAGCAAAGGAAACAGTCAACCAAACTAAAAGGCAACCCACAGAATGGGAGAAGATATTTGTAAATTACACTACAGAAAAAGGGCTGATATCAAGATGTAAAAAGAACTTCACAAACTCAACACCCAAAAAAGAAATAATCAAGTCAATAAGCCAATAAATGAGCAGAAAACATGAACAGACACTTCTCCAAAGGAGATATACAAATGGCTAACATCATCATCATTAGTCATCAGGGAAATTCAAATCAAAACCATACTGAGATAGCACTTTACACCAATTAGAATGGCTAAAACTGACAAGGCAAGAAACAACACATGTTGGAAAGGTTGTGGAGAAAGAGGAACCCTTTCTACTTAAGGACTACACTGTGGATAGGAATGCAAGTTGTTATAGCCACTTTGGAAAACAGTGTGGAGGTTCCTCAAAAAATTAAAAATTGAGGTCTTCAATGAACCAGCAATTGTACTAGTGGTCATTTACTCCAACAATACAGTTGTAGTGAAAAGAAGGGCCACATCCACCCCCGTGTTCATAGGAGCAATGTCCTCAAGAGCCAAATTGTGGGAAGAGCTGAGATGCCCTTCAACAGATGAATGGATAAAGAAGATGTGGTCCATCTATACAATGGAAAATTACTCAGCCATCAGAAAGGATGACTACCCAACTTTTGCATCAACATGGATGGGATTGGAGGAGATTATGCTAAGTGAAATACGTCAAGCAGAGAAAGTCAATTATCATATGGTTTCACTTACTTGTGGAACATAAGAAATAGCATAGAAGACAGTAGGAGAAGGAAGGGAAAATGAAGGGGGGGCATATCAAGCAGGAGATGAACTATGAGAGACTATGGACTCTGGGAAACAAACTGAGGGTTTTAGAGGGGAGAGCATGGGGGGATGAGTTAGCCCAGTGATGGGTATTAAGGAGGATACTCATTGCATGGAGCACTGGGTGTTATATGCAAACAATGAATCATGGAACATTACATCAAAAACTAATTATGTACTGTATGGTGACTAGCATAACATAATAAAAAATTTAAAAATACAAATAAATAAAATCTTCCCATTCCTGTTTTCTCATAGCCCACCCACTCCTGTTCCCTTCAGGCTTATTTTTATCCCTCAACAGCATTTCATGACAGCCCCTAGAGTGCTTCTGACCTCTTATGAAGCCCTAGTCACCTCTTAAAACAACATGATTTTCCTCAGCCTCTGTTTTTTTCCTTTAACCCCCAACCCCTCATGTATTTTTAACAGTTTCTTAAACCAGTATTCTTGCTGCCCCACATCTGCATTTTCCTCTCTTCCACATTGCTGGATTTCTTCCCCATTATGTGGGCAAACCCTCCTTTTCTTCTGGCCCCAGTTACCTTTTTCTTTCCCACTTCTATAATCCCTTCCTCATTTATCCCCTGACCCCCAGCCATCTTTCCATCTTTTGGATATGGCCCCCTTCTCTTTCAAGCTTCCATCTTCTTTCTAAATTCTCATATATTTTCTATGGCTCCATCTTCTTCCACAGAACCTCTTTCTACCACTGAACATCTCCCTGACACTTTGCTTTTTGAAAGTGGCTTTTATCTCTTTCTTTTCACTGGCCTGCATCATAGAACTTATGTCCCATTCCTGCCACTTAGCTGGATCCACAGTTAGTCCATGCCTACCATTTCACTCTATCTAAACACTTAGCTCCTATATCTGCTAGCAGAGGAGTCATATTTAGACATCTATTTTCTTGACAATGTTCTTTTGAGAAAATCAGATATTCATAGCTTCTGAAACACAAATCTCCTCTGCATTTTTACAGCCAGGCAGGCATTTTCTCTCCCCCATGCTTTTCTTTAGTTGTCGCAGTGTTATCATATACTTACGTGGTGACGGCAAGGAATTCAGCAAATACTAGTTCCATCTCCTCATTTGGCAAGTTTCTTGCAGCCTCAGGTTTTTGTTTGGACCTTTGGGAGTGGATGGGATGGTCCTTCTCATTAACTGGCTTTTGGATGTCAGGTGGAAGCAGAGGCCAGCTGCAATTCTGAAGGCCATGGTCTATGTTTTCCTTGGCTTCTCCTTTTCTTTCACAGGTCAATGTGGAGTGTGCTGTATAGACTGAAGTCCTGGGCCAAGCCTGGCTACTTTCAGGTGGCACATTGACTGCCAAAGCTATCAGCACCCTTGGAAGAGACTCTTCCCTTTTGTTTTTCTTTGTACTTTGAAATTAGGAGGAGATCCCCACCCCCATAACCCTGAACATACATGTGAAGGCATATGTACAATGCCTCAGAATATCAAAAACTTGGGCCTTACTGATTTACTTTAGAGGTTACCATTTTTTGTTATAGAGAATGCATCCTTTCTGTCTTTTGATTAGCAGAGCCCACCTTGGCTTTTGAGAGTTTAGAATTAGCCAGAGGCGGAGGGATATTCAGGAAGGGAGAGAAAAAAGAACTCTGGAGTGTCAGAGATAATAAGACCTAGAAAGACCCCCTAATCCAACAACTTTGTTGCCAAGATGGGGAAACTTAGTCGTAGAGAGGGGAGGAGACTTGCAAGCTCAATGATAGAGCTAAGGCTGGAAACCAAATTAGTGGGGAAGGAGAGAGTCATCTTTGTCCCTCTTAGACCCACTTTGGTTCCTCAGACTTACATTTCCAGATGGGTTTTTTGTTGATACAATCACAAACATAACAATTATATTGAAAGCCTCTCTGGAATTGGGGACCAAGTATTTCTCTTTCTGAATAAATGAGCTTCTGATCCCATGGCAATGGATTAATATTCTGTCTCCTTTACCAGTCTGTGGGCCTGTTCTAGAGCCCAAGGACAGTTGTATATAATATTTCTGCTGTGGAGTTACTGGAAGAAAGCTATATGGACAGGTAGTTGGGTCCATGCATACAAGGGTTTCCAATGACACTCACAGGTATACTGCCCTAATACTAAAAGCTACTACTTAAGTCCTATTATATAGTGTGATCTACATGCATGATTACATTTCATTTCTACTACAACTCTGTAAGGAAGGCCTAGTTATTTACCTCTATTTTATTGAAAGGAAACCAAAGCTCTGAGGAGTGAAGTAACTTACACAAGGTCACTTAGGTGGTAAGTGGTGACATTGAGATTTAAAGCTATTTCTGTCTACTTGGTTCCGAAGGTCATGCTTTTATGAGCTGTTAACTTGTAGATACTTTACCTCAACTCCATGATTAGCTAGACAAAGAGTGGGCCTTTAGGATAATGATCCAATGATGATGATGTTGAAAATTTAACACATGCTCTTGCCTTTCCCATCTTGGCACTATACTAGGCACCAGGAGTACACAGATGAATCAAGCATATCACAGCATGTCCTCTCAGAGTGCTCACAGTCTAATGAAGGGAAAGAATGATAGAGAACCACACGAATAAATAACAAGAGTTAGATAGTGGTAAGAGGAACCTGTTTAATCTTAAAATTTGTATGGAATCATAAGAGACCCCGAATTGCTAAGGAAATATTGAAAAAGGAAAACAAAACTGGGGGCATCATGTTGCCTGATTTCAAGCTTTACTACAAAGCTGTGATCACCAAGACAGCATGGTACTGGCATAAAAACAGACACATAGACCAATGGAACAGAATAGAAAGCCCAGAATTGGACCCTCAACTCTTTGGTCAAATAATCTTTTTGACAAAGTAGGAAAAAATATACAGTGGAAAAAAAAGTCTCTTCAATAAATGGTGCTGGGAAAATTGGAAAACTATATGTAGAAGAATGAAACTCGACCATTCTCTTACACCATACATAAAGATAAACTCAAATTGGATAAAAGACCTCAATGTGAGGCAGGAATTCATCAGAATCCTAGAGGAGAACATAGGCAGTAACCTCTTTCGCTATCAGCCACAGCAACTCCTTTTAAGATATGTCTCCAATGGCAAAGGAAACAAAAGTGAAAATGAATTTTTGGCACTTCATCAAGATCAAAAGCTTCTGCACAGTAATTCTGAAACAGTCAAGAAAACAAAGAGGCAACCCACGGAATGGGAGAAGATATTTGCAAATGACAGTACAGACAAAAGGCTGATATCCAGGATCTATAAAGAACTTCTCAAACTCAACACACACAAAACAGATAATCATGTAAAAAAATGGGCAGAAGACTTGAACAGACACTTCTCCAATGAAGACATACAAATGGCTATCAGACACATGAAAAAATGTTCATCATCACTGGCCATCAGGGAGCTTCAAATCAAAACCACATTGAGATACCACCTTACACCAGTTAGAATGGCCAAAATTAATAAGACAGCAAACAACATGTGTTGGAGAGGATGTGGAGAAATGGGAACCCTCCTACACTGTTGGTGGGAATGCGAGTTCGTGTAGCCACTTTGGAAAACAGTGTGGAGATTCCTTAAGAAATTAAAAGCAGAGTTTCCCTATGACTGTGCAATTGCACTATTGGGTATTTACTCCAAAGATACAGATGGAGTAAAAAGAAGGGCCATCTGTACCCCAATGTTCATAGCAACAATGGCCATGGTTGCCAAACTGTGGAAAGAACCAAGATGCCCTTCAATGGACGAATGGATAAGGAAGATGTGGTCCATATACACTATGGAGTATTATGCCTCCATCAGAAAGGATGAATACCAAACTTTTGTATCAACATGGACAGGACTGGAAGAGATTATGCTGAGTGAAATAAGTCAAGCAGAGAGAGTTAATTTTCATATGGTTTCACTTATTTGTGGAGCACAACAAATAGCATGGAGGACAAGGGGAGATGGAGAGGAGAAGGGAGTTGAGGGAAATTGGAAGGGGAGGTGAACCCTGAGAGACTATGGACTCTGAAAAACAATCTGAGGGTTTTGAAGGGGCGGGGGGAGGTTGGGGGAACCAGGAGGTGGGTATTAGAGAGGGCACGGATTTCATGGAGCACTGGGTCTGGTGCAAAAACAATGAATACTGTTACTCTGAAAAGAAATTTAAAAAAATAAAAATAAATAAATACAAGCAAAGTTTCCCTATGACCCTGCAATTGCACTACTGGATATTTACCCCAAAGACACAGATGTAGTGAAAGAAGGGCCATCCGTACCCCAGTGTTCATAGCAGCAATGGTCACAGTCGCCAAACTGTGGAAAGAACCAAGATGCCCTTCAACAGATGAATGGATAAGAAAGATGCAGTCCATATATACTATGGAGTATTATGCCTCCATCAGAAAGGATGAATACCCAACTTTTGTAGCAACATGGACGGGACTGGAAGAGGTTATGCTGAGTGAAATAAGTCAAGCAGAGAGAGTCAATTGTCATATGGTTTCACTTATTTGTGGAGCATAAGAAATAACACGGGGGACATGGGAAGATGGAGAGGAGAAGGGAGTTGGGGGAAATTAGAGGGGGAGATGAACCATGAGAGACTATGGACTCTGAAAAACAATCTGTGGATTTTGAAAGGGCAGGGGGTGGGCGGTTTGGTGAGCCTGGTTGTGGGTATCATGGAGAGCATGTATTGCATGGAGCATTGGATGTGGTGTATAAACAATGAATTCTGGTACCCTGAAAAGAAATAAAAAAAAATAAAAAAAAATAAGAGGAACCTGTTTAATTAATCTGTGTAAATGCATGGACAATGATATTTGAGTGGGATTTTGAGGAATAGGTAGAAGTTTCCCAGCAATAGAAAAGAACTTGGTAGGAAAGAAATAGTGACAAGCATTCTGGGCAGAGGAACCAACCTAAGTAAAGGTACAGAAGAATAGAAATCCTTGATTTGTTCTTGAAGCAGTAAGTAGGGCCCAGGGGAGTGTTAAGAAGGGTGCGAACAATCATGCTAGCAGGTGGCCACGATTGCTTGTAACCTGTTATTTTCTGAAAGCCATTAGAATAACCCTGAACCCCATATCATCCTGCAGTATACATAGGTGACCCAGGACAGGCACATGAATTAATGGACACTTGATTGATTGATTGAAGCCTTGTCATTAGGAGAAGTAACATGTCTGTGGCAATTTGGTGGACCTCCTCTTAGCCCCAATTCAATCCTTTCCCTACATGATCTGAGATCCCATTTCCTCTGCATAGTCACTCTTTAGTTTTGCTGTGTTTATAACTGCAAGAAAGCAAAAGCCATATAGAATATTTCTCATTCATTTGGCCTGCATCTCCAAATATTTTGATGGCCCACATGTGAGACAAAATAGGGTACTATTTTAGTGTCTGGGCTCTGAAGCCAGACTGCTTGGATTTGTTCACACCTTGACATAATATTTCCTGTCAATAGATTGATCTTTGACCAGCTATTGAACCTGGTTGTGCCTCAGTTTTTTCCACTTTTTAGCCCTCTCCTAAGTTTATTTGAGTATTAAGTTAGATAATATTAAGTGCTTGGAATAGTGCTTGGTACATGTAAATATTTAACAATATTTAACTATTTTCATTTGTGCTTATTATCAATGTTGTTTGAGATGTCTGGCTAGTTCTACAAAGTCAGTAGTTATTTATACCTATAAAGCATGTAAATATTATCAAAAATTTTACATTATTAATCACTTTTAAATATTCTTGTGAATAGACAATTCTTCTTATGGACTTACTTTGATTTATTTAGTCATTATCTTTTTTACTTGCCACTGTTTTACTTAATTGTCCTTGAATAAAATATTTCCAGACATCTCTGAAAAGATTTTGACCTGCAAATGGCTTTAACCTCTCTTTTCTTCAGTTTCCTTTTCTGTAAAACAGAGTTGTTAGTAATGATATCTTCCTTATTGGGTAACCATGAGAACTAAATAAGTTAATTCCAAAACGGATCTTAGACCATAGTAAGTATTTTATATCAGATTAGTTATTGGTATTACTCTGGCTTGCTTTTTGAAAAATCAAGATGTCTCAGGAACATCTCGATTATTTTTACCTTGAAATTTGGTGTGTGCTAACTTCCAAGAATTCTTAGGATCATTTAGTGGAGAAAAGAGTGATGGTCCAAAGACTTGATGTTAGCTAGGGGATGTACAGTAGATTATTTTACATGAGTGTTGGTAACAGGCAAGATGTCACTAGAGGCTGCTAGAGCCATATCTATGACATAGCTGCAGCCTGTGACATTAGTATTCTTGATTCATTTTTAATAAGTAAGACACGCACATGGTACAAAGTACAAAATGGTATAGAAGTGTGTATAGGAAACTATATGTCCTCTGGAATCACTATTGACAGGCGTGTAGTTCAGTTCTGTTTAGACCTAACCAGTGTGGTCAGCTTCTGGAATGTATGGCAGAAACCGTTCAAATTCATGTACTTATATTGATATGTCCTTTCTTAAATTTAATATCCATTAATTAACATATAGTGTATTATTATTTTCAGAGGTAGACTTTAGTGATTCATCAGTTGCATATAACACCAGGTGCTCATTATATCAAGTGTCTTCCTTAATGCCCATCACCCAGTTACCATTACCTATCCCAACCCACAACCCCTAGTAATTTTTCAGACCCACTCATCATAGTGCTATTGGAAATACTTTTCTTATACAATAAAATTAAAAGTAATAATTTGCAGGAATAGGAGAGTTAGAAAGATTTTGGGGAAGGTCAGGGTCACAATTTTACATGAGGCCTTCCTTGACTGGGGAATAAAGGACTGGGAGAGTTGGAGTGTGCTCTGATAAGAACACACCAAATGAAAATATGACAAGCAGGCATATTGTTAATTATGAGCCTATTGGGCTATAGGGTACAGATATGGATACTAACCTGGGAGAATAGGGTTCCTCTAAGAGATTGGATGAGGCAGAAAGTGGTCCTCAGTTGGAGAGAGACACCCTGTTAGACTGCCTCTCTTATTTTCCACTCCATAGTTCTCTCCCAACCTACGACAGCTCTAAAACAGAAATGGAAACAGTTTTGAGAGACAATCCAAGAATCCCTAAAGGGCAGCTGTTTTCCAATTCCTGAGAATCAGACAGTCAGAAGGGAGAGAAGATGCTGGGTGAGATCTGCCAACTACTCATTGTCTCTCAATTACACTCCAATCTTCTGAGCGACTAATCCTTGTCTACTCAGTGAGATATGTGGCCCTCATCCATGCTCCCACCCATTGCATATGCTTACAGCTACCAGCTCCCTACAAAATCTGGCAAGCATAGAGTCATCTTTACTTTTATCAGTGTCATCTTTAGAACTAACGTGAAATGAGAGATTTACCTTTGACAAAATACAGCATCATTTCTTTTTTTAATATATTTTTTAACTTTATTTTCAGCGTAACAGTATTCATTGTTTTTGTACACACCCAGTACTCCATGCACTCCATGCCCTCTCCAATAACCACCACCTGGTTTCCCCAACCTCTCACCCCCAGACCCTTCAAAACCCTCAGATTGTTTTTCAGAGTCTATAGTCTCTCAGGGTTCACCTCGCCTTCCAATTTCCCTCAACTCCCTTCTCCTCTCCATCTCCCCTTGTCCTCCATGCTATTTTTTATGCTCCAAAAATAAGTGAAACCATATGATAATTGACTCTCTCTGCTTGACTTATTTCTTGATAAAAGCTCTCCACAATTCACAGACCTATACCCCTGGGGGAAATATATATATATATATATATATATATATATATATATATATGTTTATAAAAAATAAAATTATTAAAAAAAAAAAAGCTCTCCACAATGTAGGAATAGAGGGAACATCCCTCAGTATCATAAGAGCCATCTATGAAAAACCCACAGCGTATATCATCCTCAATGGGGAAAAACAGAGCTTTTCCTCTAAGGTCAGGAACACAACAGGGATGTCCACAATCACCACTTTTATTTAACATAATACTGGAAATCCTTGCCTCAGCAATCAGACAACAAAAAGAAAAGGCATCCAAATAGGCAAAGAAGTCAAACTCTCACTCTTCACAGATGACATGTAGAAAATCCAAAAGACTCCACCCCAAAATTTCTAGAACTGATACAAGAATTCAGCAATGTGGCAGAATATGAAACCAATGCACAGAAGTCAGTTGCATTTCTATTTTGTTTTTTTTTTTATATTTTTTCCTTTTTTTCTTAATTTAAATTCAGTTAACCAACACATAGTAATACATCATTAGTTTCAGATGTAATGTTCAACAATTCATCAGTTGTGTATAACACCCAGTGCTGATCACATCATGAGCATCCTTAATCCCAAACCCAGTTACCACATCCTCCCACCAACATCCCCTTCAGTAACCCTCACTTTGTTTCCCATACTTAAGAGTCTCTCATGGTTTGTCTCCCTCTCTAATGACTTCCCATTCAGTTTTCCCTCCCATCACTTATGGTCTTCCACATGGTTTCTTATAGTCCACATATGAGTGAAACCATATGAATATTGTGCTTCTCTGATTGACTTATTTCACTTAGCATAATACCCTCCAGTTCCATCTGAGTCAGTATCCATCCTTGCTGATGGCTGAGTAATATTCCACTGTATATATAAACTACATCGTTATCCGTTAATTTGTCAAGGAACATTTCATCTCCTTCCATACTTTGGCTATTGTGGAAATTCCTGCTTTAAACACTGGGGTCCAGGTGCCCCTTTGAATCAGTATGTTTGTATTCTTTGGATAAATACCTAGTAATGTGATTTCTGGGTTGTAGGGTTGCTCTATATTTAACTTCTTGAAGAACCTCCATAATATTTTCCAGAATAGCTACACCAGTTTGCATTTCCACTAAGTGTAAGAGGGTTCCCCCTTCTCTATATCCTTGCCAACATGTATGCTTCCTGTCTTGTTTATTTAAGTCATTCTGATTGGTATGAGATGATATCTCATTGTGGTTTTGATTTGTATTTCCCTGATACCAAGAGATATGGAACATTTTTTTCATGTGTCTTTTGGCCATTTGTGTGTCTTCTAATTGGACAATTGTCTGTTCATGTCTCCTGTCCACTCTTGACTGGATTCTTTGTTTTGGGGGGTTAAGTTTGATAAGTTCTTTATAGATCTTGAATACTAGCCCTTTCTCCAATAAGACATTTCCAATTGCAAATACCTTTTACCATTCTGTAGATTTCTTTTTCATTTTTTTGACTCTTTGCTTTGCTGTGCAGAAGCTTTTTATTTTGATGAAGTCCCAATAGTTCATTTTTGCTTTTGATTCCTTTGCCTTTGAACACATATCTAGCAAGAAGATGCTGTGGTCCAAGTCAAAGAGGTTGATGCCTGTATTCTTCTCTAGAATTTTGATGGATTCTTCTCTCACACTTAGGTCTTTCATCCATTTTGAGTTTATTTTTTTACATATGGTGCCTTAAAATGGTCCAGTTTCATTATTCTGCATTTGGCTGTCCAATTTTCCTAATACCATTTATTGAAAAACAAATGTCCTTTTCTTCTCACTGTATATTTTGTTGAAGATCAGTTGATCAGAGTTGAGTGTTCATTTCTGGGTTCTCTATTCCATTCCACTGTCCTATGTCCTATTTCATCCATTTTGAGTTTGTTTTTTACGTATGGTGCCTTAAAATGGTCCAGTTTCATTATTCTGCATGTGGCTGTCCAATTTTCCTAATACCATTTATTGAAGAACAAATGTCCTTTTTTTTCTCACGGTATATTTTTTTCCTGTTTTGTTGAAGATCAGTTGATCAGAGTTGGGTGTTCATTTCTGGGTTCTTTATTCCATTCCACTGCCCTATGTGTCTGTTTTTGTGCCAGTACCATACTGTCTTGATGATTACTGCTTTGTAATATAGCTTGAAGTCCAGAATTATAATGCTGCCAGCTTCAGTTTTCTTGTTCAATATACTTTTTCTCTTCTTTCTTTAAATTCAATTATCCAACATATATCATTAGTCTCAGATTTACAGTTCAATAATTCATCAGTTTGCATGTAATATCCAATGTTCATCATTTGTTTGTGTCTTCAGTTTCTTTCATTATTTTATAATTTTCAGAGTACAGGTCTTTCTCCCCTTTGTTTAAATTTATTCCTAGATATTTTATTATTTTGATGAAATTATAAATAAGATTGGTTTCTTAGTTTCTCTTTCTGCTGCTTCATTATTGGTATATAGAAATGCAACAGATTTCTGTTCGTTGATTTTTATCCTGAAACTTTACATAAGTCGTTTATCAGTTCTAGTAGTTTTTTTATGGACTCTTTAGGGTTTTCTAAATATAGTATCATGTCATCTGCGAATAGTGAAAGTTTGAGTTCTTCCTTGCCAATTTGGATGTCATTTATTTATTTATTTATCTAATTGCTGTGGCTAGAACTTCCAATAGTATATTGACTAAAAGTGGTAAGATGGACATCCCTGTCTTATTCCTGACCTTATGGGGAAAGCTCTTAGTTTTTCCCCATTAAGTATGATGTTTCCTGTGGGTTTTTCATATACAGCCTTTATCATGTTGAGGTATGTTCTCTTTAAACCTACTTTTTGAAGTTTATTATTATGAATGGATGTTGTACTTCGTCAAATGTTTTTTCTTTACCTGTTGAAATGATCGTATGGTTCTTATCCTTTTTATTACTGATGTGATATACCATGTTGATTGACTTGCCAATATTGAACCACGCTTGCAACCCAGAAATAAATCCCACTTGATTATGATGAATGATTTTTTTAATGCATTGTTGCATTTGGCTTGCTAGGAATTTGTTGATAATTTTTGCATCTGTATTTATATTGGCCTGCAGTTCTCTTTTTTGGGGGTGTTTTTACCTGCTTTTGGTATCAGTGTAATGCTGGCCTCTTAGAATGAATTTGGAAGTTTTCCTTCTTTTTCTATTTTTTTGGAAAAGTTTAATAATAGGTATTAATTCTTCTTTAAATATTTGGTAGAATTTGCTTATAAAGCCATGTGGTCCCAGATTTTTGTTTGTTTGGAGTTTTTTGGTTACTGCCTAAATTTTTTTTGCTGATTATAGGTCTGCTTACATTTTCTATTTTTTTTCCCTGTTTCAGTTTTGGTACTTTATATGTTTCTCGGGATTAATCCATTTCTTCTAGGTTTTTCAATATGTTGACATGTAAGTTTTCATAATGTTCTCTTACAGTCCTTTGCATTTCTGTGGTGTAAGTTTTTATTTCTCCTCTTTCATTTTTTTAATTTGCATTCTCTCTCTCTTTCTTCCCCTTTGATGAATATATTTAAAGACTCATGATTTTTGTTGCTCTTTTCAAAGAACCAGCTCTTGGTTTCATTAATCTATTCTATTGTGGTTTTGTTTGTTTGTGCATTTGTTTTTGTTTCCATATCATTTATTTCTGCTTTAACCCTTCCTCTACTGGTTGTGGGGTTTTTTGGTTGTTCTTTTTCTAGCTCTTCTAGGTATCCATTTAGGTTCTTTGAAAATTTTCTCGCTTCTTGAGGTAGGCTGGCATTGCTATAAAATTCCTTCTTAGAACCACTTTTGCTGTATCCCAAAGATTTTGGGTTGTTGTGTTTTCATTTATATTCATTTCCATATACTTTTGGATTTCTTCTTTGATTTCTTGGTTCGACCATTCATTGTTTAGTAGTATGTATTTGTGAACTTTCCAGATTTCTTTCTTGTGGCTTATTTCTGGCTTCATAACCTCTTCATTAGAAAACATGACTTTGAATTTTTTAATTTGTTGAGACTTGATTTGTGGCCTAATATGTGATCTATTCTGAGGAATGTTCTATATGCACTTGGAAGGAATGTGTATTCTGCTGTTTTCCAATGGAATGTTCTGAATATATCTGTTAAATCCATCTGGCAAGTGTTTCATTCAAAGCCATTGTTTCCTTGTTGATTTTCAGTTTAGATGCTCTGTCCATTAATGTAAATAGGGTCCTAAAGTCCCCTACTATTATTGTATTACTATCAATTATTTCCTTTATGTTTGCGATTAACTGTTTTCTGTATTTTGGTGCCCCCTGTTGGGTGAATATAGATTCACAATTGTTACATCTTCTTAATGGGTTATCCGTTTTTTTATTATATCGCTATCCTTTTTGTCTCTTATTACAGTCTTTGTTTTAAAATCTATTTTTGTCGGGGCACCTGGGTGGCTCAGTGGGTTAAGCCTCTGCCTAAGGCTCGGGTCATGATCCCAGGTTCCCGGGATGGAGCCCCACATCAGGCTCTCTGCTCAGCAGGGATCCTGCCTCCCCGCCCCCCTCTCTGCCTGCCTCTCTGCCTACTTGTGATCTCTCTCTGTCAAATAAATAAATAAAATCTTCTAAAAAAATAAATAAGATAAAATCTATTTTGTCTGATAGAAGTATTGCAACCTGGGCTTTCTATTCATGTCCATTTGCATGATGAATGTTTCTCCACTTCCTTACTTTCAATCTTCAGGTGTCATTAGGTCTGAAATTAGTCTCTTGTAAGCAGCATATCAATGGCTCTTGTTTGTTGTTGTTGTTGTTGTTTGTTTGTTTGTTTATTTGTCCAATCTGAAAGCCTTTTTCTTTTGTTTGGAGCATCGAGCCCATTAACATTCAGAGTAATTATTGAAAGACATGAATTTAGTGCCATTTTATTACCTTGTAAAGTGGCTGTTTCTGTAGATTGTCTCTCATTCTAGTCTATGTTACTTCTGGGCTGCCTCTTCACTGAAGGGATTCTTTAGTATGTCTTGCAGGGCTGGTTTAGCGTTCACAAATTCCTTTACTTTTTGTTTGTTCTGGAAATTCCTTATCTCTCCTTTTATTCTGAATTATAGCCTTGCTGGGTAAAGTATTCTTGGCTGCATATTTTTCCCATTTAGAACATATTATATATTGTGTGAATAGATATTGAATATGAATTCCATGAATATTTATTTATACTCTTGTAGTTTAAAGACCTCTTGTCCTGAGCTGCTTTCAGGATTTACTCTTAATCTCTGAAATTTACAAGTCTCTCTATCATATGTGGTGTTTTTTACCTATTTTTATTGATTTTGAAGTGGGTGCTCTGTGCCTCCTGCACTTGAATGTGTTTCCTTCCCCAGATTTGGGAAGTTATAAGCTACAATTTGTTCAAATAAACTTTCTTCCCTGCTCTCTCTCTCTTTTTCTTCTTCTGGGACCCCTATTATTTGAATATTATTTCACTTTATGGTATCATTGATTTCTGTCTCATTTAGTGATCCAGTAGTTGTCTTTGTCTCTTCTTTTCAACTTCTTTAATCTCCATCATTTTGTCTTCTCTATCACTGACTTTCTCTTTTGACTTATTTTATCCTTGATGTTACAGCATCCGTTTTTTTTTACTATATTTCAATAAAAGTATTTTTAATTTTGGCCTGATTAGATTGTAGTTCTATTATTTTTATTGTAAGGAATTTTCTAGCATCTTCTATGTTTTCTTCAAGCCCAGCTAGTATCTTTATAATAATTGTTTTAAATTCTAGTTTGTACATCTTCTTATAACCATATTGCTTAAATCCCTATCATTGAGTACTACCTCCTGATCTGTATTTTGTGGTGAATTTCTCTGTCTCATCATTATTTCCAGAAAAGACAAGAAGAAAGAAGGAGGAGAAAACAGTAGCCCCACCAAAAAAAGAAAAAAAAAAAAAACAAAGCAAACCAGAAGAAAACAAAAGTCAAACAAAATAAGAAAAAATCAAACCAGAAACAAAAGAGAACAAAACAAAATACTAGATTCTGGGTGTATTTTGGTCATCTTGTTAATAAAAACTCGGTCCCAAAATAGGAAATAAAATATATATATATTTATAAAAATAAATAAAGTAAGATAAAATAAAATACAAAGAATGGAAACCACATTTTGTGTGTGTGTATATATATATATATAATACATATAAAATATATATAAATATATATAAAATCTATATATAACTATATATATGTGTGTGTGTGTGTGTATATATATATATATATATATATATATATATAATCCCTGAAACTCTAAAGAATACACTTAAAAAAACCACAAATTCTATATACTGTTTTCCCCTAGAGCTAAAGTTTTGCAGTTCTCTATAATCAGTAAACTTGGTATTAGCCAGTTGTTCCTGCTGATCTTCTCAGGGAAAGGCCAGTTCTGCTGATTCTCAGGTGCCCTCATCCTGGTAGAATTGTGCCTGTCTTCCCTGGGGGCTGGACTCTATTTAAGCAGTTCCAGATTACCCTATGTGGCGCTCTTTTTCTCCCTGGAGGCTTTCAGCAACAATGAGAGAGATGAAAATGATGGTACCCTCTCTCTACTGAAAGTTTCCACCCCCACTCTTCAGTGAGCCCTCAAAGAAAAGCATCCAATCACTTTTGTCTCTCTGCTTTCTGTGTGAACTCTGTTACTCAGCCAGTGACCAAGTGTTTTTATCTCAGGCACACAACTAAGCTTCAAGTTACTGAATTTTTGAACCCGCTCAGGGCAGACCCTCACCTTTTCCCCCAGGGGAGGGAGGGAAGCCTCATCATGGTCTGCTTCTTGCTGGGTCCCTGCCCAGAGAGCAGTGGCACCACTGTGCAGTGGTTCAGTTTATGGCAACACTGAGCAGAAAGCTGGCACCTAGACTTATTGTTTTTAGTTGGCTGCCCTGCTCCAATACCTGGGAATTCTGTCACATTCAGGAACTTTCTGTTGTTCTTGTGACTCTGGGGATCCTAAGACCACACTATCCCACCTGGGATTCCACCCTCTCTGCCACCTAAACACCTTTAAGCAAAGGGCATCCCCCACCATAGCAGACTTCTAAAAGTTCCAATTTTGCACTCTGCAGTTTATATAATACTTTGTAGCCTCCTTAATCTGGTTCCCTACCACTGCCATATATTCTAATATATCTCCACAGCTCCTACCTTCCAAGAAGTAGTCACTTGTCTATTTGTAGAATTGCAGCATTTATTTTATTAGCTCTCCCATTGTTTTCAAAGGTATTCAGAATGATTTGATAACTATCTAGCTGAATTCCAGGGACCAGACAGACTTAGGATCCTCTACTCCTCCTCCATCTTAATTCCTCCTTCAGACTCCACTTCTAATTGTGATTCTCTTCCTATGTCTGACACATCTGCAGTTACTACCTTCAATGAAATCTTGAGTCTCTCAATGTCATACATAAAGGTTGGAATCAATCTTCTCCAAATTCCTGATGAATGTTGATATTTTTACTTCTCTCTATGAATCACAAATGTTTTTTAATGTCATCTAGAATGGTGAATCCTTTCCAGAAGGGTTTTAATTTACATTGCCCAGATCCATTAGGGGGATAACTATCCATGGTAGGCAAAACCTTACAAAATGTATTTCATAAATACAAAGATTTTAAAGTCAAAATTAATCCAATGGATATCGTGTTAGCAGGCATGAAAACAATGTTAATCTCATTGTATATCTCCCTCAGAGTTCTTTGGTGACTGGGTACATTGTCAATGAACAGACATATTTTGAAAGATTTTTTTCTTCTGAGTAGGTCTCAACAGTGGGCTTAAAATATTCAGTATATCAGGAGGAAGAGATAATACGGTGAAAGAGTAGAAGTTGTCTCAGTTTTTGAGTACAACTAGTTATCAAATAATTCTGAACACTCAGGAAATCAATTGGAGTTCTGAAAAAATAAATGATGCAAGTCCATAAGTAGAAAAGTGACAACTGTTAAGAAGGTAGGAGATGTGGAGGTGAGATATAGCTGAAGATAAGCTGGTAGGGAGGGAGCCGGCTTATGGAAGTACTGTAAATTATTATAAGTGGCAGGCAGAGAAGATATTTGCAAATGACAGTACAGACAAAAGATTGATATCCAGGATCTATAAAGAACTCCTCAAACTGAACACACACAAAACAGATAATCATATAAAAAAATGGGCAGAAGATATGAACAGACACTTCTCCAATGAAGACATACAAATGGCTATCAGACACATGAAAAAAATGTTCATCATCACTAGCCATCAGGGTGATTCAAATTAAAACCACATTGAGATATCACCTTACACCAGTTATAATGGCCAAAATTAACAAGACAGGAAACAATATGTGTTGGAGAGGATGTGGAGAAAGGGGAACCCTCTTCCACTGTTGGTGGGAATGCAAGTTGGTGCAGCCTCTTTGGAGAACAGTGTGGAGATTCCTCAAGAAATTAAAAATAGAGCTTCCCTATGACCCTGTAATTGCACTGCTGGGTATTTACCCCAAAGATACAGATGTAGTGAAAAGAAGGGCCATCTGTACCCCAATGTTTATAGCCACAATGGCCACAGTTGCCACGGTTCTGTGGAAAGAACCAAGATGCCCTTCAACGGACAAATGGATAAGAAAGATGTGGTCCATATACACTATGGAGTATTATGCCTCCATCAGAAAGGATGAATACCCAACTTTTGTAGCAACATGGATGGGACTGGAAGAGATTATGATGAGTGAAATAAGTCAAGCAGAGAGAGTCAATTATCATATGGTTTCACTTATTTGTGGAGCATAACAAATAGCATGGAAGACATGGGGAGTTAGGAGAAGGCAGTTGGGGGAAATTGGAAGGGGAGGTGAACAATGAGAGACTATGGACTCTGAAAATCTATCTGAAGGGTTTGAAGAGGTGGGGGGGTGGGAGGTTGGGGGAACCAGGTGGTGGGTATTAGAAAGGGAATGGATTGCATGGAGCACTGGGTGTGATACAAAAACAATGAATACTGTTATGCTGAAAATAAATTTTAAAAAAATGAAAATTTATAAAAAAAAAATAAGTGGCAGGCAGAGTGCAAAATCGAGACCGTTAGAAATCTACAAGAGTGGGAAAAGTGCCTGTCTTAAAGGTGCTCTGATAGTGAAGTGACACAGAATCCCAGGTGTGACACATGGTCTGAGGATTCCCTGAGTTGCAAGAAGAAAGCACAACACCTAAGTGAGCTATGTTTCCCAGGCATAGGAGCATGGAAGCCAGCTGAGAACAGCCAGTCTAGGTGCTGGATTTCTGCTCTGTGTTGCCATAAATGATGAACTACTGCATAGTTCTGTGATTGTTTTCCTGGGATAGGTCCAACAAAAGGAAGAAGCATGGTGAGACCCTCTGTGGGAGAAAGAGCATGGGTCCATGCCAAGTGAGTCCTGAAAATTTGGTTTTGAAACTCAGTCACATGTCTGAGATAAAAACAAACAGAGAAACAAACAAAAAAAGAAACCCACAAACCCTCAGACACAAGCAGGGTGGACTCAGAGTTCTGATGGAAAGGGGGAGATATGAGTGATTCATTGTTCTTCTATGAACAATTTTCAGCTCCAGGGTTAGAGAGCAGAGAGCAGGGCACTGCCATATTCATCCCATCCATCAGTGCTGGAAGACTTAAGTGAGCAAAATAGCACCACCTAGTGGAGTCCAAAGCTGCTTACACCAAGCGCTGCCTCCCTGTGCACTGGATGTGCATTTCCACTAAGACAAGTCCACCTGAGAATCAGGGCAACAGGTCCCTCCCCCAGAAGACCAGCACAACTAAGTCACACCAGATTTACTGATCATAGAGAACTGCAAAGATTCAGCTCTAGGGGAAAAGAGTATGTAGCATTCTTTGTATTTTTATTCTTTAGCCTTTATTATTATTTTCCAGTTATTTTCCTATTTCTCAGTCCTTTTTTATTCTTTTGTAATTTTATTTTTATATATACTTTATATATATACTATTTCATTTTTAGTGTAGTTTATTACATATTTCTTTCTTCCTTTCTTTCTTAGATTCTATTAACAAACAGAACAAAACACACAGAGGATCTACTTCTTGTTTTGTTTTGTGTTGTTGTTTCTTTTTCTTTCTTCTTTCATTTTCTGGACAAAATTATGAAACAGGAGGAATTTACCCCAAAATAAGGAACAGGATATAGTATTCACAGCCAGGGGTTTAACCAACACAGATATAAGTAATATGTCTGAACTAGAATTTAAAACAATCTTATAAAGATACTAGCTGACCTTGATAAAAACATAGAAGACACTAGAGAATCCTTTACTGTAGAGAAAAAATAACTGAAGTATAGTCACACTGAAATTAAGAATGCTATAACTGAAAGGTAATTCCAAGCAAATGACATAAAAATGAGTATTAACAAAGCAGAAGAACAAATCATTGATAGAGAAGATAAAATTATGGAAACTAATGAAGTTGAAAGGAAGAAGTAAATAAAATGCTTAGATCAAAAGGTGGATTTAGATAACTTAGCAATTACATAAGGCAAAATAATATCCATTGTAGGAGTCACAGAAGAGGAAGAGCAGGAAAAATGGGCAGATAGTTTATTTGAACAAATTGTAACTGAGAACATCCTTAATCTGGGGAAGGAAACAGGCATGCAAGTCTAAGAGGCATAGGGAACTCCCCTCAAAATACACAAAAATAGGTCAATGCCATGATATATTATAGTGAAACTTGCAAATTAAAAGATAGAGAGAGAACACTGGAAGCAGCTAGGGAATAAAGGCCCTTAACCTGCAAGGGTAGACACATAAAGCTGGCAGCAGACCTGTCTCCAGAGACCTTGCAGTCCAGCATGAACTGGCAAGATATATTCCACATGCTAAATGGGAAAAATACGGAGCCAAGAATACTTTATCCGGAAAGGCTGTCATTCAGAAAAGAAAGAAAGATAGAGTTTCCAAGACAAAATAATAGTAATAATAATAATAATAATAATAAAGGAGCTTGTGAACACTAAACCACCACTGCAAAATACATTAAGGAATTAAGGGCGACCCTTTGAATGGAAAAAGACCAAAAGTAACAAGAACAGAAACAAGCAGAGACACTCTACAGGAAAAGCGACTTTATAGGTAATACAATGGCACCAATTTCATATTTTTCAATAATTACTCTGAAAGTAAGTGTTCCGATAAAAGACATAAGGTATTAGAATGGATTAAAAAAAAAAAAAAGGCCAGGGCGCCTGGGTGGCTCAATTGGTTAAGCAACTGTCTTCGGCTCAGGTCATGACCCTGGAGTCCTGGGATTGAGTCCTGCATCAGGCTCCTTTCTCAGCAGGGAGTCTGATTCTCCCTTTGACCTCTCCCCTCTCATGCTCTCTCTCTCTCACTCTCTCTCTCTCAAATAAATAATTTTTAAAATAACTTTTATTTATTTTTTAAATTTCTTTTCAGTGTTCCAGAATTCATTGTTTAAACACCACACCCAGTGCTCCATGCAATGCATGCCCTCCACAATACCCACCACCAAGCTCACCCAACCCTCCAACCCCTTCCCCTACAAAACCCTCAGTTACTTCCTCAGAGCCCACAGTCTCTCATGGTTCATCTCCCACACCAATTTCCTGCAACTCCCTTCTCCTCTCCATCTCCCCATGTCCTCCATGTTATTCCTTATGATCCACAAATAAGTGAAACCGTATGATAATTGAATCTCTCTGCTTGACTTATTTCACTCAGCATGATCTCTTCCAGTCCCATCCATGTTGATACAAAAGTTGGTTATTCATCCTTTCTGATGGAGGCATAATACTCCATAGTGTATATGGACCACATCTTCCTTATCCATTCATCCGTTGATGAATTAATCTTTTTTCCACTGTATATTTGTCAAAGATTAGTTGACCATAAAGCTGAGGGTCCAAATCTGGGCTCTCTACTATGTTCCACTGGCCTATGTGTTTGTTTTGTGCCAGTACCATGCTGTCTTAATGATCACAGCTTTGTAGTAAAGCTTGAAACCAGGCAATGTGATGCCCCCAGTTTTGTTTTTCTTTTTCAACATTTCCTTAGAAATTCAGAGTCTCTTCTGATTCCATACAAATTTTAGGATTGTTTGCTCCAGCTCTTTGAAAAGTGCCGGTGGAATTTTGATCAGAATGGCATTGAAAGTATAGATTGCTCTAGGCAGTATAGACATTTTAACAATGTTTATTCTTCTGATCCATGAGCATGGAATGCTTTCCATCTTTTTGTGTCTTCTTCAATTTCTTTCATGAGTGTTCTGTAGTTTCTCGAGTACAGATCCTTTACCTCTTTGGTTAGGTTTATTCCCAGGTATTTTATGATTCTTGATTCTATAGTAAATGGAATCGATTATCTAATTTCCCTTCCTGTATTTTCATTGTTAGTGTATAAAAAAGGCACTCATTTCTATACATTGACTTTGTATCCTGTCACATTACTGAACTGCAGTATGAGTTCTAGTAGTTTAGGGGTGGAGTCTTTTGGGTTTTCCGTATAAAGAATCATATCATCTGCGAAGAGAGAGTTTGACTTCTTCACCGCCAATTTGGATACATTTTATTTCTCTTTGCTGTCTGATTGCTGTTGCTAGGACTTCTAACGCTATGTTGAACAAGAGTGGGGAGACTGGGCATCCTTGTCGTGATCCTGATCTCAAAAGGAAGGCTATGAGCTTTTTCCCATTGAGGATGATATTTGCTGTGGGCTTTCCATAGATAGATTTCATGAAATTGAGGAATATTCCCTCTATCCCTGTACTTTGAAGCATTTTAATCAGTAATGGATGCTGGATTTTGTCAAATGCTTTTTCTGCATCCATTGAGAGGACCCAGTACTTCTTCTCTCTTTTCTCATTGATTTGTTCTATTACATTGATTGATTTGTGAATGTTGAACCACCCTTGAAACCCATGGATAAATCTCACCTGGTCATGCATTGGGCTCCTTTCTCAGCAGGGAACCGGCTTCTCCATCTGACCTCTCTCCTCTCCCCTCTCATGCTCACTCTCTCTCACATAAATAAATAAATAAATAAATAAATAAATAAAATCTTTAAAAAAAAAAAGATGATCGATATGCTGCATACAAGTGACTCATTCTAGACCCAAAGCCACCTCCAGATTGAAAATAAGGGTGTAAAGAACCATTTACCATGCTAACACATATCAAAAGAAAGGCAGAGTAGCCATCCATATATCAGACATACTGGATTTTTTTTTTTTTTGGCAAACTGGATTTTAAATTGAGGACTGTAATAAGAGATGAAGAAGGACACTATGTACTAATAAAAGGGCCTACCCAACAAAAAGATCTAACAATCGTAAATATTTATGCCTTAACATGGGAGCAACCAGATACATAAATAAATAAAAGTAAAAATAAAAATAAAACACTCATTGATAATAATATAATAATAGGGAATTCAAGACCCCACTCACAACAATGGACAGCTCATCCAAGCAAAAGATCAATAAGAAAACAGGGGATTTGTACAGCACACTGGATGTGATGGACTTAAACAGATATATTCGGAACATTTCATCCTAAAGCAGCAGAATATGCATTATTTTTTTAGTAATCGAAGTAATGGAAGATTCTCCAGAATAGATCACATACTGGGTCATAAATCAGGACTCAACTAATACAAAAAGATTAAGATAATACCATGCATATTTTCAAACTACAATGCTATGAAACTTTAAATGAACCAGAAGGGGGAAAAAAATAACTGGAAATACCCCAGTACATGGAGGTTAAAGAGTATCCTACTAAAGAATTAATAGGTCAACCAGGAAATTAAAGAAGGATTTAAAAAAAATACATGTAATCAAATGAAAACAAAAACACATCAGTCAAAAACCTCTGGGATGCAACCAAGGCAGTCCTAAGAGGGAATTATATAGCATTACGTACCTCTCTCAAGAAGTTGGAAAAGTCAAAATACACAACCTAACCTTACACCTAAAGGAGATGTAAAAGGAAGAGCAAATAAAGCCTGAATCCAGCAGAAGAAAATTAATAAAGATTAGAGCAGAAATCAATTATTAAAAATAAAAATACACAGTATTCTACTGAAATCAATGAAACTAAGGAATGGTTATTTGAAAGAATTCACAAGATTGATAAACTCCAAGCCAGACTTACATAAAAGAAAAGAGAAAGAACCCAAATTAATAAAATCACAAGTGAAGGAGGAGAGATCACAACCAACAACAAGGAAATACAATTATAAGAGCATTTTATGAGAAATTATATGCCAACAAATTAGGCAATCTGGAAGAAATAGACATTCCTAGAAACATAAACTATCAAACCTGAAACAGAGAAAATATGAACAGACCCATAACCAGCAACAAAATTGAAACAGTAATCAAAACGCTCTTCGCAAACAAGATTCCATGGCTGGATAGCTTCCCAAGGGAATACTACCAAACATTAAAGAAGAATTAATACCTAACCTCTGAAAATGTTCCCAAAGAAAAGAAAAATGGAAGGAAAACGTCCAAATTCATTTTATGAGGCCAGCATTACTTTGATTCCTAAAACAAAGACCCCACTAAAAAGGAGAATCAAAGACCAATATCTTCAATGAACATGGATGCAAAAATTCTCACCAAAATATTATCTGATAGAATCCAACAGTACATTAAAAGGATTATTAAACAGGACCAAGTGAGATTTATTCCAAGTCTGCAGGGGTGGTTCAACATCCACAAATCAATGTGATACAACACATTAATAAAAGAAAAGGTAATAAATAAAATCTGAAAAAAATAAAAAATAAATTAAAAGATAAGAATATTATGACCCTCTCAATATGTGCAGGAAAAACATTTGAAAAAATACAGTATCCATTATTGGTAAAATCTCCCCACAATAAAGGAATAGAGGGAACATAACTTAACATTGTAAAAGCCAAATTAAAGATTTACAACAAACATCATCCTTGATGGGGAAAAACTGAGAGCTTTTCCCCTAAGGTCAGGAAACAACAGGGATGTCCACAATCACCACTGTTATTCAACATAATACTAGAAATCTTAGCCTCAGCAATCAGACAACAAAAAGAAATAAAAAGCATCCAAATAGGTAAAGAAGTCAAACTCTCACTCAACTTCCAGATATGAATGAAATCATACAGTATTTATCTTTCTCTGACTGACTTATTTTGCTTAACATAATACCCTCCAGTTCTATTCACATCATTGCAGATGGCAAAATATCATTCTTTTTGACGGCTGAATAATATTCTATTGTATATATGCACCATATCTTCTTTATCCATTTATCAATGAACATATGGGTCTTTCCATATTTTGGCTGTTGTGGACATTCCTGCTATCAACTATAAATATTGGTGTGCATCTGCCCATTTGAATCACTATGTTTCTATTTTTTGAATAAATACCTAGCGCAATTGATAACTCATAAGGTGGTACTATTTTTTTTAACTTTTTGAGGAACCTTCTTACTCTTTTCCAGAGTGGTTTCACCAGTTGCATTCCCACCAACAGTGTAAGAGGCTGCCCCTTTCTCTGCATCCTAGCCAACGTCTGTTGTTTCCTCAGTTGTTAATTTTAACCATTCTTACTGGTGCTAAGTGGTACCTCACTGTGGTTTTGATTTGTATTTCCCTGATGCTGAGTGATGTGGAGCATTTTTTCATGTGCCTGGTGGCCACTTTAATGTCTTCTTTGGAGACGTGTCTGTTCATGTCTTCTGCCCATTTCTTGACTGGATTTTTTTGTTGTTTGGGTGTTGAGTTTGATATGTTCTTTATCGATTTTGGATACTAGCCCTTTATCTGATACGTCATTTGCAAATATCTTCTCCTATTGTCAGTTGTCTCAGTATTGTTGATTGTTTCCTTAGTGAGCATAAGCTTTTTATCTTGATCAAGTTCCAATAGCTCATTTTTGCTTCTGTTTCCATTGCCTCTGGAGATACGACTAGCAAGAAGTTGCAGCCTGAGTCAAAGAGGTTGCTGCCTGTGCTCTCTCTTGGGTCGGTGGCTCCAGGAAGGCAGGAGGAACAATAGAAATGACCACTGAGCCGCCATCTTCCAGCACCTCCCCCTTCCTTAACCCTTGACTCTCCTGCCAAAAGGATGTATGCCCAGGTCGTGGCTCCATAGGTAACCCAATACCTATGCAGGAAACAGGAGCATCAGGACTCCCCCATACCCTCTGATCACAAATACCTTACCATATATGGATGTGAACCCATGCCCTGCCTTGGCCAGATAAAAGACCCCCCTGACTCCCGCCCAGAGTGACTTCCCCGACTCTCCTCTCTAGAGTTACAGAACCTTGCCAGAGAGTGCCGACCTCTTCCCAGTGCAAACTTCCCCAGCTCCCCCTTCCTGAGTCAGGGAACCTCGCTCAAGAGTGCCAACCTCCTCCTGGCATGACTTTCGTGGCTCCCCTTCTCCTGAGCCCTGAAACTTCACCAGGGAGTGCCTTTAATAAATCTTGCCTTGCGCCTACCTCACCTGGTGTTGTGTTTACCTCGCCTGTAAAATCTTACACTCTCCTCTAGAATTTTGATGGATTCCTGTCTCACATTCAGCTACTTCATCCATTTTTTAAAAGATTTTCTTTATTTAACAGAGAGAGTTTGTGTGTGGGGAGGGGGAGTAGAGGGAGAAGGAGAAGCAGGCTTCCTGCTGAGCCGGGAGCCCAATGAGGGCTCAATTCCAGGACCCTGGGATCATAACCCTAGCTGAAGGCAAATTCTCAACTGCCTGAGCCACCCAGGAACCCTTCTTTCATCACTTTTGAATTTATTTTTGTGTATGCTCTAAGAAAGTGGTTCAGTTTCATTCTTCTGAATGTGGCTGTCTAATTTTCCCAAATGTATCTATTGAAAAGACTGTCTTTTTTCCATTGGATATTCTCTCCTGATTTGTCAAAGATAGTTGACAGTAGAGGTGAGGGTCCATTTCTGGGTTCTGTATTCTGTTCCACTGACCTATGTGTCTGTTTTTGTGCCAGTATGATCCTGTCTTGATGATTACAGGTTTGTACTACAGGTTGAGGTCTGAAATTGTGATGCCTCCAGCTTTCTTTTTCTTTCTCAATATTCCTTTGTCTACCTGGGATCATTTCTGGTTCCATACAAATTTTAGAATTGTTTGTTCCAGCTCTGTGTAAAATACTGGTGGTATTATGATAGAGGTTGCACTAAATGTGTAGATTGCTTTGGGTAACATAGACATTTTAACAAATTTATCCTTCCAACACATGAGCATGGAAAGTTTTTTCTGTTTCATAATGTCTTCCTCAATTTCTTTCCTAAGAGTTCTATAGTTTTCAGAGTACAGACCTTTATCTCTTTGGTTAGGTTTATTCCTATGTATCTTTCAGTTTTTGGTGCAACAGTACATGGGATCAATTCCTCAATTTCTATTTCTTCTGCCTCATTGATAGTGTATAGAAATGTAACTGACTCAGTTTTGTTGACTCTTGGCTTTGCTGTGAAGAAGGTTTTTTTTTTTAGTGTTTTTGTTTTTTAAATTTCTTTTCAGTGTACCAGAATTCATTGTCTATGCACCACACCCAGTGCTCCATGCAATATGTGCCCTCCATAATACCCATCACCAGGCTCACCTGGCCTCCAACCCCCTCCCCCTTCAAAAACCTCAGATTGTTTTTCAGAGTCCATAATCTCTCATAGTTCGTCTTCCCTTCCACTTTCCCCCAACTCCCTTCTCTCCATCACCCCATGCCCTCCATGTTATTTATTATGCTCCACAAATAAGTGAAACGATATGATAATTGACTCTCTCTGCTTTACTTATTTCACTCAGCATAATCTCTTCCACTCCCATCCATGTTGATATAAAAGTTGGGTATTCTTCTGTTCTGATGTAGGCATAATACTCCATAGTGTATATGGATGACATCTTCCTTATCCGTTGAAGAGCATCTTGGTTCTTTCCACAGTTTGGCAACCGTGGCCATTGCTGCTATGAACATTGGGGTACAGATGGCCCTTCTTTTCACTACATTTGTATTTTGGGGGGTAAATACCCAGTAGTGCAATTTCAGGGTCATAGGGAAGCTCTATTTTTAATTTCTTAAGGAATCTCCACACTGTTCTCCAAAGTGGCTGCACCAACTTGCATTCCCACCAACAGTGTAAGAGGGTTCCCCTTTCTCCACATCCTCTTCAACATAATTTTGGCCATTCTAACTGATGTAAGGTGGTATCTCAATGCGGTTTTGATTTGAATCTCCCTGATGGCTAGTGATGATGAACATTTTTTCATTTTTCTGTTAGCCATTTGTATGTCTTCATTGGAGAAGTATCTGTTCATGTTTTCTGCCCATTTTTTTTTTACATGATTAACTGTTTTGTGCATGTTGAGTTTGAGAAGTTCTTTATAGATCCTGGATATCAAACTTTTGTCTGTACTGTCATTTATGAATAACTTCTCCCATTCCGTGGGTAACCTCATTGTTTTGTTGACTGTTTCAGAACTACTGTACAGAAGCTTTTGATCTTGGTGAAGTGCCAAAAATTCATTTTTGCTTTTGTTTCCTTTGCCTTTGGAGAGAGATCTTGAATGAAGTTGCTGTGGCCAATGTTGAAGAGGTTACTGCCTATGTTCCCCTCTAGGATTCTGATGGATTCCTGCCTCACATTGAGGTCTTTTATCCATTTTGAGTTTATCTTTGTGTATGGTGTAAGAGAACAGTCGAGTTTCATTCTTCTACACATAGCTGTCCAAATTTACCAGCATCATTTATTGAAGAGACTGTCTTTTTTCCACTGTATATTTTTTCCTGCTTTGTTAAAGAATAGTCGACCATAAAGTTGAGGGTCCAAATCTGGGCTCTCTACTCTGTTCCATTGGCTTATGTGTCTGTTTTTGAACCAGTACCATGCTGTCTTAGTGATCAAAGCTTTGTAGTAAAGCTTGAAATCAGGCAATGTGATGCCCCCAGTTTTGTTTTTCTTTTTCAACATTTCCTTAGCAACCCGGGGTTTCTTCTGATTCCATATAAATTTTATGATTGTTTGCTCCAGCTCTTTGAAAAGTGCTGGTGGAATTTTGATGGGAATGGCATTGAATGTATAGATTGCTCTAGGCAGTATAGACATTTTAACAATGTTTATTTTTCCGATACAGGAGCATGGAATGGTCTTCCATCTTTTTGTGTCTTCTTCGATTTCTTTCATGAGTGTTGTCTAGTTCCTTGAATATAGATCCATTACCTCCTCGGTTAAGTTTACTCCCAGGTATCTTATGGTTCTTGGTGCTATAGTAAATGGAATCGAATCTCTAATTTCCTTTTCTGTATTTGCATTGTAAGTGTATAAGAAAGCAACTGATTTCTGTACATTGACATTGTATCCTGCCACATTACTGCATTGTTGTATGAGTTCTAGTTTGGGGGTGGAGTCTTTTGGGTTTTCCATATAAAGTATCATGTGATCTGTGAAGGAGAGAGTTTGACTCCTTCATTGCCAATTTGTATACATTTTATTTCTCTTTGATGTCAATTGCTGTTGCTAGGATTTCTAACACTATGTTGAACAAGAATGGTGAGAGTGGTCATCTTCGTCGTGTTTCTGATCTCAACAGGAAGGCTGTGAGCTTTTTCCCATTGAGGATGATATTTGCTGTGGGTTTTTCATAGATAGATTTCATGAAGTTGAGGAATGTTCCCTCTATCCCTATACTTTGAAGCATTTTAATGAGGAATGGATGCTGGATTTTGTCAAATGCTTCTTCTGCACCAATTGAAAGGACCACGTGGTTCTTCTCCCTTCTTTTGTTGATTTTTTTCTATCACATTAATTGATTTGCGAATGTTGAATCATCCTTGCAACCCAGGGATGAATCCCGCCTGGTCACGGTGGATAATCTTTTAAATGTGCTGTTGGATCCTGTTTGCTAGGATCTTGTTGAGAATCTTAGCATCCATATTCATCAGGGATATTGGTCTGAAATTCTCCTTTTTGGATGGATCTTTGCCTGGTTTGGGGAGCGGGGTAATGCTGGCTTCCTAAAAAGAGTCTGGAAGTTTTCCTTCTGCTTCAATTTTTGAAATAGCTTCAGGAGAATAGGTGCTATTTCTTCTTTGAAAGTTTGATAGAATTCCCCAGGGAATCCATCAGGTCCTGAGCTCTTGTTTTTGGGCAGGTTTTTGATCACTGGTTCAATATCCTTAGTAGATATTGGACTATTCAGGTTGTCAATTTCTTCCTGGTTCAATTTTAGAAGTTTATAGTTTTCCATGAATACATCCATTTCATCTAGGTTGCTTAACTTATTGGCATGTAATTGTTGATAATAACTTCTGATGATTGTTTCTATTTCCTTGGTGTTAGTTGTGATCTCTCCCTTTTCATTCTTAATTTTATTAATTTGGGCATTCTCTCTTTTCTTTTTGATTAGTTTGGCCAATGGTTTATTGATCTTATTGACTGTTTAACACAACAAGCTTCTAGTTTCATTGATGTGTTCTACTGTATCTCTAGTTTCTATCTCATTGATCTCTGCTATAATCTTGATTATTTCCCTTCTTGTGTGTGGAGTTGGCTTAATTTGTTGTTGATTCTCCAGTTTTTTAAGGTGTAGAGACAGGTGGTGTATTCTGGATTTTTCCATTTTTTTGAGGGAGGCTTGGATGGCTATGTATTTCCCCCTTAGGACTGCCTTTGCATAGGTTTTGGGCCGAAGTGTCTTCATTCTCATTGGTTACCATGAATTGTTTAAGTTCTTCTTTGATCTCCTGGTTGATCCAAGCATTCTTAAGCAAGATGGTCTTTAGCTTCCTGGTGTTTGAGTTCCTTCCAAACTTTTACTTGTGATTGAGCTCCAGTTTCAAAGCATTGTGATTTGAGAATATGCAGGGAATAATCTCAATCTTTTGGTATCGGTAGAGCCCTGATTTGTGACCCAGTATGTGGTCTATTCTGGAGAAGGTTCCATGTGCACTTGAGAAGAATGAGTATTCTGTTGTTTTAGGGTGGAATGTTCTGTATACCTCTATGAGGTCCTTCTGGTCCAATGTGTCATTCAATGGTCTTGTTTCTTTATTGATTTTCTGCTTGGATGATCTGTCTATTACTGAGAGTGGTGTGTTAATATCCCCTACTATTAATGTATTCATATCAATATGACTCTTTATCGTGATTACCAGTTTTCTTATGTAATTGGCCACTCCCATATTGGGGGCATAAATATTTATAATTGTTAGATCTTCTTGGTGGATAGTCCCTTTAAGAATTATGTAGCACCCTTCTGTATATCTGACTACAGTCTTTAGTTTAAAATCTAGTTTATCTGATATAAGAATCGCTATCACAGTTTTATTTTGAGGCCCATTGGCATGAAAGATGCTTCTCCATCCCTTCACTTTCAGCTTGGATGTATCCTTAGGTTAGAAATGGGTCTCTTGTAGACAACATATGGACGGGTCCTGTCGTTTTATCCAATCTGCAACCCTGTGTCATTTTATGGGCACATTTAGGCCATTCACATGGAGAGTGATTATTGATAGATGGGTTTTTATTGAGATCGTGTTACCTTTGAAGTCTTTCTTTCTGTGGATTGTCTCCATAGAGTTCTGTTCAATGATCTTCTTAGGATTTTTCCTCTTTTATAAAACCACCCCTTAATATTTCCTGCAGTGTCGGCTTGGTGGTTGCATACTCTTTTAAACCTTGCCAGTCTTGGAAGCTCTTTATCTCTCCATCCAATTTTAATGTCAGTCTTGCTGGATAAAGTATTCTTGACTGCATGTTCTTCTCATTTAGTGCCCTGAATATATCTTGCCAGCCCTTTCTGGCTTGCCAGGCTTCTGTGGATGGGTCTGACCTTATTCTGATGGGCTTTCCTCTGTACGTAAGGAACTTCTTTGTCCTAGCTGCTTTCAAGAGCTCCTGTCTACAATTATGATTCATCATTCTCACTATCAGGTGTCTTGAGGTCTTTCTAGATTCTATAATCTTGGGCAGAGACCGTTCTGCCTCTAGTATATGAATGCTGGTTCCATTCACAAGATTGGGAAAATTTTCATAGAGAATTTGTTCAACAATATCTTCTAGTCTTCTTTGTTTCTCCTTCCCCTCAGGGATTCCAATCATTCTGATGTTGGAACGTTTCATGACATCATTTATTTCCCTAATTCTGTTTTCATGGCTTCTAAGCTGTTTGTTCCAGGCTTCCTCCTGATCCTTTCTCTCTATCTGTTTGTCATCCAGATCACTTATTCTATCTTCTGTCTCAGTTACCCTAGCTTTTAGAGAATATAGATTAGATTGGAAATCATTGAGAACATTGTGAGCATCATCCCTGGTGGCTTTTATTTCTGCCCTAATCAATTCCATTTTGTCATCCATGACTTTCTCCAACCTAGCTATTGCCTGGATAATTGTTAGCCTGACTTCCCTTTCCAACATATTGTTTATGTCCATAGCCATTAGCTCTGTTGCAGAAGGTCCATAGCCATTAGCTCTGTTTCTTCTGTTGGGCATTCCTCCTCCTAGTCATTTTGTTGAGAGTTGGCTGAGTGGATGTAGCTGAATATATCGACCATGGTGCAGGCCAGGGGCGCCCTGGAATTCTCTGAGCAATCAAGAGTCCCCACCCAAAAGAAAGAAAAATGGAATAAAAAGAGAGAGAGAGAGAGAGGAAAAACATGAAAGATAAAATAAAAGAGAAGGCCCAGACCAAATGGTCCCCAAGGTAAGATTTATGAAGTGTACAAACAAAAATGGACAAACAAAAAGACTGATAAAGTAGATGACAAGAGAAAAAATAAATATATAAAAACAAAACAAAAAATGAACCTCATCAAGAAAAACCCCAAGTGTAAGATTTATATACTACCTGGACAAAAACAAATACACAGAAACACTGGTGGAATAAAAAGATGGGAGAGTGGTTATAAATTCTTAGTGTGGTCAGGGAAGGTTATTTTGATTTTTCTTGGATGTATCTTGATATCTTTGTTAAAGGACTCAACTTTCCTAAGATAAAGGGGGATTAAAAATTGGTTTACCTTTAGGGGTAACATTGATTGGGGAAAGGAGATTACCTTGAAGTTTAACTCTATATGAATATTTAAAAATAAAAATAAAAAAGAATAAACTAAATTAAACTAAAATAAAATTTAAAAAAATTAAAAATAGAAAAGCAGAAGAAAAACACAGGTATATGTATCAAAAAGTTCAGGTTAAAAGTTTATTATGAAATTTGATGTACTGGACATCTCACTGTGATGGTAAATAGGTTGAAAGTTATCTATAAAAATATGAACCAGAATAGTGGGAATGAGTTAAAAATAAAAGTTGTATCTATGAAGTAGTGGTGGTTGTTCTCTTGTCTTTTTTTTTTTTTTTTTTTTTGGTTGGCTTTCTGGGGGCGGGCCCTGCTGCCTGGTTTTTCAGGCAGTGTTCCCTGAGTTAATTCCTCCTGTCCCCATCAAGGGGGTGGGCTCTGAGGAAACCGGTTTTTCAGGTTTTGTTCTCTGGAGGTTTTTTGTTTGTTTGTTTGTTTATTTTCTCTCACTTTGGCAGCTTTTGATGGGTTTTGGAAGTTTAGAGGAAAGCAAACTGCCCCCAGACCTCCCTCTCAGAGAGAAGCCTCAGTGTGTTCCCCTCTGGGTGCTCCAGAGCGGATAAATTCCCCCTTTGTGCTGGCAGTGCACATTCCCAGTCACAGTCTTTGGGGTCACAGGAACTCCTGCTTGTACCCAAAACCACCAATAGCCACAGCTGTCTGGGCAGCTCCAGACTGCCACAGAGGTTCCAAGCAGTGATAACGCACTGAGATTTTCCTGCTGGCCCCGGCTAGGAGTGCTCAGACTCTCCAGTTCCGAGAGAGTGAAGGCTGGCCCCTGCATGGACCTCTCTCAGGGAGGGTTGTGGGACGACTCAGACTCTGGTAGCACAGCGCGTGTGGAGAGTGCAAAAGGCTGTGGTTCTGCCAGCTGGTAAGGCTCCCTGCTCCTCACGGGAGCCACCACCCAGTCGCTCTCAGGCAGGCTCAGGGACCATGTTGATGGGGCTTCTTCGCCGCACTCTCTCTAGCTCAGCACCAGGTGTGGTTGTCCTGGTTCTGGGGACTTAAGCCCCTGTCCCTAATCGTGCCAATTCCCACAATTTTCCCCCATGATCCGTTGCTCTTTTTGAGTGCTTCCAACCAGACTCCAATTAAGACTGGTCCCCAATCACAGGGCACTCTTGTATTAAGGTATTACTTCCCAATGGGTCGCTTCTGGTGGCTCCCTCCCCCTTTTGTTTATCTTCTGATATCAGTCCAATGTTCCCACTCTGCTTTACCTGCCCACTGGTGTCTTCTGCCCCTGTAGAGATCCAGAAATGTATAAATCTAATCTCAGGCTGATTTCATGGGTGATCAGAGTTCTTTGGTAGGTAATCAGCTCACTTTAGGGTACAGGTTGAAAGGGAGCCTCCTCCTATTTCCCCACCATCTTGTCTCGCCCTTCATAGATTTTTTTTTGTGATATTGAGGAATGTTCCCTCTATTTCTATACTCTGAAGAGTTTTAATTAGGAAAGGATGTTGTATTTTGTCAAATGCTTTTTCTGCATCAATTGAGAGGATCATATGCTTCTTGTCTTTTCTTTTATTGATGTGCTCTATCACGTTGATTGAGTTGAAAATGTTGAACCCCCCCTTGCATTCCAGGCATAAAACTCAATTTGTTGTGGTGAATAATCCTTTTAATGTACAGTTGGATCCTATTAGTTAGGATCTTGTTGAGTATTTTAGCATCTATGTTCATCAGGGATATTGGTCTGAAATTCTCCTTTTTGATGAGGTCTTTTCCTGGTTTTGGAATCAGGGTAATGCTGGTCTCATAGAAGGAGTTTGGAAGTTTTACTTCTGTTTCTATTTTGTGGAAGAAGTCCAATATAATAGCTATTATTTCTTCTTTAAGTGTTTGGTATAATTCCTCAGGTAATCCATAAGGTCCTGGACTCTTGTTTTTCAGGAGTTTTGTGATCACTGCTTAAATCTCTTTACTGGTTTGTGGTCTATCCAGGTTTTCAGTTTCTTCCTGTTTTAGTCTTGGTAGTTTGTATGTTGCCAGGAAGGCATCCATTTCTTCCAGGTTGCTTAATTTATTGGCATATAATTGTTGATAATAATTTCTGATGTTTGTTTCTATTTCTTTGGTATTAGTCGTGATCTCTTACCTTTCATTCATAATTTTGTTAATTTGGGTCCTTTCTCTTTTCTTTTGGAAAAATCTGGCCAGTGGTTTATCAATCTTATGAATTCTTTCAAAGAACCAACTTCAAGTTTTGTTGATCTGCTCTACTGCATTTCTGGTTTCTAATGCATTGATTGGCTCTAATCTTAATTATTTCTCTTCTCACACATGGCTTAAGTTTAATTTGTTGTTTTTTCTCATGTTCTTTAAGGTGTAAAGTTAGTTGGTGAATTGGGGATTTTTCTATTTTTTTGAGTGAGGCTTGGATGGTATGCATTTCTCCCTTAGGACTGCCTTTACCATATCCCAGGTTTTGGACTGATGTGTTTTCATTCTTATTAGTGTTCATGAATTGTTTAAGTTCTTCTTTAATTTCCTGGTTGTGTTATTCATTCTTAAGCTGGATGCTTTTTAACTTCCAAGTGTTTGAATTCCTTTGAAATGTTTTCTTGTGATTGAGTTCCAGTTTCAAGGTATTGTGGTCTGACATGCAGGGAAAAAATCTCCATCTTTTGGTATTGGCTAAGACCTGATTTTTACCCAGTACGTGGTCTATTTTGGAAAAAGTTCTGTGTTCATTTGATAAGAATGAGTATCTGTTGTTTTAATGTAGAATGTTCTGTATATATCTATGAAGTCCATATTTGCAAATGACATTACAGATAAAGGGCCAATATCCAAGATCTATAAAGAACTTCTCAAACTCAAACTCAAACAACTAATAGCCTGGTCTAAAAATGGAGAGAAGACATGAATGGACTCTTCTCCAAAGAAGACATACAAATGGTTAACAGACACATGAAAAAATGTTCAACATCTCTAGCCATCAGGGAAATATAAATCAAAGCCACAATGAGATACCACCTTACACCAGTTAGAATGGCAAAATTTAACAAGGTTGGAAATGACAAATGTGAGCCAGTATGTGGAGAAAGGGTAAGCCTCTTACACTGTTGGTGGAAATGCAATCTGTAGCCACTATGGAAAATAGTATGGAGATTCCTCAAGATGTTAAAAATAGAGCTACCCTACAACCCAGCAATTGCTCTACTAGCTATTTACTCCAAAGATACAGATGTAGTGAAAAGAAGGGCCACATGCACCCCATGTTTATAGCAGCAATGCCCACAATAGCCAAACTGTGGAAGGAGCTGAGATGCCCTTCAACAAATGAATGGATTAAAAAATGTAGTAAATATATACAATGGAATATATACATCAGAAATGATTAACACCAACCATTTGCATCAACATGGGTGGACCTGGAGGGGATTATACTAAGTGAAATAAGTCAAGCAGAGAAAGACAATTATCATATGGTTTCACTTGTATGTGGAACATAAGTGGTAGCACAGAAGACCATAGGGGAAAGGAAAGAAATCTGAAGGGGGAGAAATCAGAGAGGGAGATGAACCATGAGAGACTATGGACCCATGAGAGACAATCTAAGGGTCTCAGAGGGGAGGAAGGTAGGGGGAGAAGGTAACAGGGTGTTGGGTGTTGAGGAGGGCATATTTTGTGATGAGCACTGTGTTTACACTTAACTAATGAATCATTGAACACTACATCAAAAACTAATTATGTATTATTATACAGTGGCAAACTGAGCATAATTTAAAACATAGGAGATAAGCAGAGATAAAGAGAATTAGTATCTGATGGAAAATACAAAAAAGAGCTTAAGAGACACATGGGATACATAAAAAGATTTGACATACATATACTTGGACGTACAAAAGGAAGAGAGAGAAAAATCACAGGAAATTAACATTTGAAGTTACCATGTCTGAAATTTTTTCTGAAATACCGAAAGATGTTAAACTAAGATGTTAAAAAGCTATATAAGCACACCTCAGAGATATTTCAGGTTCAGATCCAAACCACTGCAGTAAAGCAAATATTGCAATGAAAAAAAAAATAGATCTACCTTATGGCCCAGCAATTGCTCTACTAAGTATTTGCCCCAGAGATACAGATGTAGTGAAATGAAGGGACACCTGCACTCCAATATTTATAGCAGCAATTTTCCACAATAGCTAAAGTATGAAAGGAGCTGAGATGTCCTTTGACAGATTAATGGATAAAGAAGATGTAGTTTATATATAAGGTGGAATATTACTCAGCCATCAGCAAAGACGAATACTGAATCGGATGGAACTGGAAGATATTATGGTAAGTGAAGTAAGTCAATCAGAGAAGCACAATATTAACATGGTTTCACTCATATGTGTACTATAAGAAACCATGTGGAAGACCATAAGTGATGGGAGGGAAAACTGAATGGGAAGTCATTAGAGAGGGAGACAAACCATCAGAGACTCTTAAGTATGGGAAACAAAGTGAGGGTTACTGAAGGGGATGTTGGTGGGAGGATGTGGTAACTGGGTTTGGGATTAAGGATGCTCATGATGTGATCAGCACTGGGTGTTATACACAACTGATGAATTGTTGAACATTACATCTGAAACTAATGATGTATTACTATGTGTTGGTTAATTGAATTTAAATTAAGAAAAAAAGGAAAAAAATATTAAAAAAAAACAAACAAAATAGAAATGCAACTGACTTCTGTGCATTGGTTTTATATTCTGCCACATTGCTGAATTCTTGTATCAGTTCTAGAAATTTTGGGGTGGAGTCTTTTGGGTTTTCTACATGTCATCTGTGAAGAGTGAGAGTTTGACTTCTTTGCCTATTTGAATGCATTTTATTTCTGTTGTCTGATTGCTGAGGCAAGGATTTCCAGTATTATGTTGAATAAAAGTGGTGATTGTGGACATCCCTGTTGTGTTCCTGGCTTTAGGGGAAAAGCTCTCAGTTTTTCCCCATTGAGGATGATATTTGCTGTGGGTTTTCCATAGATATGATACCAAGGGATGTTCCCTCTATTCCTACATTCTGGAGAGCTTTTATCAAGAAAGGATGCTGTATTTTGTCAAAGGTGAAGCTGTCATTTCACGTTAGTCTAAATATGACACTGAAAAAAATAATGACTCTATGTTTGCCAGATTTTATAGGGGGCTGGTGGCTGTAAGAACAGGGCAAGGGGTGGGAGCATGGATGAAGGCCACATATCTCACTGAGTAGACAAGGATTAGTCACTCAGAAGACTGGAGCATAGTTCAGAGACAATGAGTAGTTGACAGATATCACCTAGCATCTTACCTCCCTTCTGACTGCCTGATTCTCAGGAATTGGAAAACAGCTGCCCTTTAGGAATTCTTGGATTGTCTCTCAAAACTGTTTCCATTTCTTGTTTAGAACTGTCATAGGTTGGGAGAGAACTATGGAGTGGAAAATAAGAGAGGCAGTCTAACAGGGTGTCTCTCTCCAACTGAGGACCACTTTCTGCCTCATCCAATCTCCTAGAGGAACCCTATTCCCCCAGGTTAGTATCCATATCTGTACCCTATAGCCCAATAGGCCCATAATTAACAAGATGCCTGCTCATCATATTTTCACTTGGTAGGTTCATATCAGAGCACACTCCAACTCTCCCAGTCCTGTATTCTCCAATCAAGGAAGGCCTTATGTAAAATTGCAAACCCTGACCTTCCCCAAAATGTTTATAACTCTTCTATTCCTGCAAATTATGACTTTTAATTTTATTGTTTATGAAAGGTATTTCCAGTACCACTATGATGAATGGGTCTGGGAAACTACTAGGGTTTGGGGGTTGGGACAGGTAGGCCCCTCAGGAATGAGTCATTTGGGTTAAAGGTGTGGTATGCCTTATTTAGTTGGCTAGGAGTTCTGGCAAGGAAGGAATTTTCTCTAAAACAAACTATAAGTGATATTTCTCACACTTGTAGCTTGCATCTAGAACCAGAGCAGAGGTCCTAGAGACCAATGAATCAATAGACTTAAGGGTCCTTGAAGCCACAGAACAATCTAGGAATGGGGGCTGGAAAATCTGTTTATATCATTTTCCCTTCTTCTGTATGTGTTTAAAGGTTCAAAAGTAGATCTCCCTCAATCTAAAGTGGAAGTGGCTTGATCTACCCTCAAGAGAAACTCAAGTAGGCCTGGGTTACTAAAGATAGGATATTAAAGCTATATAGAAACATATCAAAATGGCATTAATGGGATTGATGTAAAGATGGACTTTAAACACCCACAACCTCATATATGAACCTCATACATATATGAGGTTCATTTATGAACCTCATACATACCACTCCCAGGTATGACTTCAGAATTCTGGAACACATCAAAATCACTGGACTAATCTATACCTCCTCTTTTTTAACATTTTTTTGTTTATTATGGGAACTTTGAAACATATACAAAATAGAGAAAACAGTATAATGAAACCCCACATACTTACTATCCAGCTTTAAAAATTAGTAATTTATCAATCCCTCCACCCATTTCCTGACCACGCTTCTCTAGATTATTTTGAAACAAATCCTTGACATCTTATCATTTTGTCCAAAACCAGTATTTATTTCTAAATAACAAGGATTACAAACATTATAATTACAATACCATTATCAAACCTAAAAATATACTAAGAATGATTCCTTAATAACATCCAATAATCAGTGTTCAGATTTCCTTGATTGCCTCACAAATGTTATGTTACAGTTATATTCCCATAAAGATCTTAAGTTCCATACATTAAAATTGAATGGCATGTTTCTTAAGTCTCTTTTAAGTTCAGGCTGGTTCAATCTCTCTCTCTTTCTCTCTCTCTCTCTCAGTGTATTTAATGAAGAAACTGAACTGGTTGATTTGTCCTGTAGTGCTTCCCACAGTTTGGTCTACATTTTATACACATCTCTGTGGTAGACTTCAATTGCCCCCTCTGTTCCATTTCTTATAATTTAGAGAAATATAGAGGCTTTATAAGACAGAGATTCAATATTTTGGCAAGACTTCTTCATTAAGCAGTGCTGCATCATTCCATCCAGAGGCACATAATGGTAGATGAGTATTTTTGATGTTTTTAAGAAAGATTTATACATGAAGGAAACAGATTTAGAGTAGAGTGAGGCTGAACAGAGCTGGTATATCTATCAAACCCAGGTTCTAAATCCCTGTTCCATAACCCTTGCCCTGTAACACATTCCACCAGGCTGTTGATGGGGGCATTTAATGAACAGGTCAGGAAGACCACTGGGAACAGCTGCCTACTTTTTCTGTTTCAAGCAAGACTTCTCCTTAGCTCCCCAGGTTTCTCTGGCTATAGTTCCAGTACAGTATTTCTACAACAGAAACAGTGAGGTTTCTCACTTGTCTTGGACATTCTAAACAGGGTGGGCAAGGTAGCCTCTTCAAGAAAGGGGAAAGAAAGGACCATTTGGCTCAAAACAACAGGGTGGGGTGTATATATAAACTGGTGGTACTGGAAGGGTGAAGGGATACCCTACCTTCTGGGAGGAGCATCCTTGGCTTGCTGCCAATGGAATTGAGAAGGATAGGGGAAGAAGCAGGAGAAAGTATGGAGCAGATAATTCTGGGAAATCACCTTGAAGGGAGAAGTCAGCCTCTGGCACTGCTGCTCTTTGTGGAAGGGAAAGAGGGGTTTTCCAGCTTTGTTAAAAAAGACTCTTTCTGCCTAGAGATTACCTGGTGACTCCTTGGCAAGTTCATCTCTTAATGCAGACTTGTTCACCTACTGATTTCTGTTCATTTTAGATTCCCATTATGTTTCAAGGACCAAAGTGGGCTACAGATTGAGTGTGGGTGATCTGGGAAGCCTTAAGACTTGGACAGACCCTAGGAGGTCATGTTCCTCCTCCAGCCTTCCTAAGAAATCCCACAATTTCTTTACCTTCCAGGTCTGCTTTCTTCTTCACCAATCTTCACTAATGGGCAGTCTTTTCTCTGAGTTAACTCAAACCCTTCCTGACAAAGTATAAACCCATTTTCTCTCTTTTTTTCCTTTGTGGAGAGGAAGAGAAACTGTTAGCTGTATCAAATAACTCAAGGACCTAGTTCTTAGTTCAGACCTTCATTATGTCCCCCCTGATGATTGCACCAATCTCTCTGCCTCATTTCTCATTGCTTCCGTGGTCATCATCCAGTCTGTGGCCAGATTAATTTTCATAAGGTGCGACACTGCTCATGTTAGAAAAGCTGTAGAATATTGTGGTCAGAGTCTGGGTTCTAGAAGCCAGACTTCCTGTTTGAGCAACTAACCTGGTTCAACTACTTCTTAGCTGTGTAACCTTAACTTCCTTGGGGCTCAGTTTCCTCATTTGTGAAATTATATATTGTGATGATTAAATGAGTTGGTATACGTCAGGCACTTAGAACAGTGTCTGGCACATAGTTTTGGCTTTGGTTTATGACATTTCTTCTGCTGGAACTAACCATTGCCTATTATCCTCCACTTGTGTTTTTGAAATCCTACCATGTTTCTAGGCCCAGCTTAAGTGCTGCTTCCTCCCTGAAGCCTTTCCTGAGCTTTTGCAACCTCTTCCTCTGCTACATTTCCAGAGAATTTGTGTGTTTGTACAGCTTTTATGACATCTCCACATATTGTCATATATTATCATTGTTTACATGTGACATCTCAATGGTACTCCCTTAAGAAAAATTGCCACACACCTGCCACTTTGCCCAGTGCTCAATCAGTGGGAATGATATTATTCCTATATGCTTGGTTGTTTAAACCAGTGGCTCAGTCCTAGCTGCAAACTGGAATTATCTAAGGATCTTCAAAAACTACTTATGCCTGGGCCATATACCTAGAGATTGTGATGTCATTGCTCTGAAGTGGGGCCTGAGGGTTTGTATTTTTGCAGCCTCCCCAAGGTGATTTTGATATATACCTTGGGCTGAGAACCCCTGGTTTAAAAGTTTTAGTAACAATAATGTTCTTATATAACCCTCACAACAACATTGGTGGGTTGCACTGTGGAGTAACATTACTAATATTTTATAAATGAATAAACTGAGGCTCAAAAAGGCTAAAATGACGAGTCCAAGGTTACACAGACCTTGAAGAGCAGGATGGGGAAGTACAAAAAGAGTTTGTAACTCCAAGTTCAATGCTTTGTCCTTCAGAAGACAGATTTCTTAGCCTTTCCTATCATATTGCTTGCTCTTCAAAAATCAAGAAATGTGTCTTAAAGGTTAGGAATATTTTTTCAAGGATGGAAACATATCCTCAAGGTTGGAGAATGTGTTTTATTCTCCTAAGTACTCTGAACATGGGTACTGAGTGGTGAAAGGTGAAGAATGAAATGTATCAATCACTCATGAGGAAAGAATGTAGAGAGGAGGTGGATTAAGTTGGTATTGGTGAGGAATACTGGGACAAATACTTTGAAGAGAGACATTCCCTCCTCTCTTAATAGTCTTTTCTCTGACTTTTTTCCTCTGTCTCTCTCTCTCTCATCTGCATTTGCCCTCTTAACCTGGGATGGTACATATATACTCTTTACTGTTCACTAAGAGCATACCTCTTCTTATGCCCTGACTTCCACTTTCTCCACAGTTTCAACATCCCTTGACCATTTTCCTCTTTCCTTTTTTTATTCTCCATTTATATCTTCAGTCTTGTGTGGACACAAGCAAGTTATTGTATCTTGTATTGACTTACAGGTCATAAGTCCTTCCACAGCCCACAGCCCCTCCGGTCTAGATATCTTTCAGTAAACACTCTTCAGAAGCAAGGCCTGTATGCCTGCAAACAGCAATCTCCAGTGTGAGGAACATTGCCAAAAAACTTTATTTTCTTTAGTAGTTTATTATGGTGCTGTCATTTTAGCATTTACCTCAAACTAAGTTTCTTCCTTCTTCCTTCCTTCCTTCCTTCCTTCCTTCCTTCCTTCCTTCCTTCCTTCCTTCCTTCCTTCCTTCCTTCTTGTCTTTCTTTATTTCTTTCAAAGCATATCAGAGAGAGGAGAAGAAAGAACTGGAGGGGAGAAGATGGAATGGGAAAAGGTCTGGGAAGGGGGTTGATATGGTAATCTTGGAATGCTTGATTCTTCTCTCGGTATGAGTTAAAACTTGTCAACCTGGTAAAGCTTGATGAAGATAACACTTGACCGCCATCCAGTGTCCTTTTATTCCAAGTTCACCAAGGAGCCTCAGTGAGATGCTCAGGGTAGGGATTCTCAGCCAGATTATAGGCACTCTGGAATTGAGTGACCTCTCTGAAGTCACAAGGTGAGTTTATTGCTCAGCCAGAACTAGAACTTCCCTTTCCTCTTAGCCAGTCCTGCTCCTCTTTTACTGAACTACTGTGTTTGAAGAGTCTTCTAACCACCTGCAGTTTTTTGGTCTTATAATCAACCATTGGACCTTCCTTTGAGGAGCCTTAAAGGCATTATTTTAGGTTGTTATGGCACTAAGAACATGTAAATATTCTCTTAGAGGGATCACCCCTTAAGTGTATAAATAGAATAGGGAGAATGCAAGAGACAAACTTTCTTCACAATTTTTCTAAGGATGATATCCCAAACAACGGGCTTTTCTACACCCAGGCATATATTTTCATTTCCTGGGGTCATTTACAGACAGTAACTCTCTTTTGGAGGAATTCTCATCATTGGAACTTCAGCACCATAATAGGCTGAAATATATGGGACATATAGGGGAATTTATCTCATATATCACCTCTTATAGGGAGCTGCCTGCTCCATCCCTGCACATGGTCAGCTATGATTGAATGCATGGTGGTGATTATCAGTTCAACTATTTTTGGTTTTAGTTTAATTTTGTTTAGTTGCAAGGCCTTGGTAATCTGAATACTTGAATTTCTCTCTCTCTCTCTCATGGTTGCAAGTGCGTGTGCGTGCGCACGCACACACACACACACACACACACTCATCCTTTCATCCTTCATATGTGACTTTCTCAGCTGTTGGCTCTTTTCTGGGTGGTGATTCTTTGAGTCATATCCTCAGCCCTACACATGTTTAGGAGAGAGGAGGCAATGGCTCTCTACTTGAAAAACAATTTCAGGTTGTGTGCCATGAATGTGTGTTGGTGAGTGTGTGTACCCTTCAAATGTTCTAGGGGGATGGGATATTATGCACTAATTTCCTATATCTAATTTTCCCAGAAGCAAAGTGACTATATCAGGAATGACAAAGCCCATCTATTCATAATACAGGAAAAAAGACTCCCTTTCCCCAACTCCCAAGGGCCATTATATGGAGTAGTATAGGCATAGTAAATATGCTACCCCTGCTCAATCTATGCCCAAAGCAGACATCAATAATGAATGATATGGATGTCTGGGTGGCTCAGTCTGTTAAGCAGATGGCTCTTGATTTCTGCTCAGATCATGATCTCAGGGTCTTGGAATCGAGCCCTGCATAGAACTCCATACTGGGCATGGAGCCTGCTTAAGATTTTTTTTCTCTCTCTCTCTTTCTCCCTCTGCCCACCCCACCCACACTGCTTGTGTGCTCTCTCTCTCTCTCTCTCTCTCAAATAAAATAAATCAGTTATAGCCCTCTTTTCCAACAAGCCCTAATGCAACCTTCCAATCCTCAACAAACACTCTAGGCATCCACCATCCAAATGATCAAGAGCTGTATCAGACAAAAAAACCATTTGCTTTCCTTGAGGTGAGCAAAAGGGCAGGTTTTTAGAATCAGAAAGCTTGAGTTCTACTTTCACTTCTGCCACTTACAAGCTCTATAAACTTTGGCATTTTACTTCTTAGAGCCTCAATCTGTGAAAAGGGAAATTGGGATGGTCATGAAAATTCAGTGTGACAAAGCACTGGGAACGTACTGGATTTCCATGCCTATTATTGCTGAATTCCAGAATCTCACTTTTAATGTCTACCTTTTGGGTCTTTCTTTAAAATGGGGCAGGGGCATGTGAGGAATTTTCAGCAGCTGCTGTGGCAAAGACTCCAGAGAAGAGATACAAGGTCCCAAAAGACAAACCTTACTGATATTAGCATTTTTCTAAAGCCAGACCCTGGCAAAGAGATCTTATTTCCCTTGACCATTGGGCATCTGAACTTTTTATCCCCAACCTGCTCCTTCTCCAGCATTTCCTAGCTCACTATTTTATTTCCTGGGTAACTAATAAATTTTCAAGAAATTTAAGCAGAATGAAACATTACATTGTCAAAATCTGCTTTCTTCCTACATCTTGGAGTGCTCTATTACATGTTCCTTTTCTGGCTTTCTGGCTTCTCTCACTTTGTCCAGCCATTACCTATATAGGTTCCTAGGCCTTATATCCTAAGTTGACTCAATTCAAATGCTGTCTTTGGTCATTGTCAGCCACTCCTAGAACTTAAACTCCTAGTTGGATAGTTTGCTAAGCCTGCCATAAAAAAAAAAAAATCACAATTGGGTGGCTTAAAAAATGGAAACATGCCTCACACTTTTGGAGCCTAGAAGTCTACAATCAAGGAGCAATAGGGTTGGTTCTTTTTGAGGGCTATAAGGAAGAATCTGTTCCTTGCCTTTTCCCTAGCTCTTTGTGGTTTGCTGGAAATTTTTGGCATGTCTTGGCCGTTGCTGCATTATCCCTATCTCAGGCCTTCATCTTCACTTGGCATTCTCTCCATGGGTATGTCTGTGTTCAAATTTCCCCTTTTTATATGGACACCAACAATATTGAATTAAGGGCCCACCCTACTCCATCATGATCTAATCTTAGCAATTACATCTACAATGATCTTATTTCCTTTTAAAAAATATATTTATTAGAGAGACAGAGAGTAAGCATGATTAGGGGGCAGAGGGAGAGGGAGAAGCAGGCCCCCTGCTGAGCAGGGAGCACCATGAGAGGCTTGATCCCAGGAATGTGGGATCATGACCTGAGCTGAAGGCAGATGCCCAGTAGACTGAGCCAACCAGGTGCCCCTACAATGACCCTATTTCCAAGTAAGTATATATCCATAGGCATTAGAGTTTAGGACTTCAACATATGAATTTTGGGGAGACACAGTTCAGCCCATGGCACCCATCACCCAATACATTTTCCCAAAGGCCATCAATATTACTATGTCTACTGATATTCAGACCCATGTATTAACTGCCTGCTGGACAAGTCCATCTATATGTCTGTCCCTCAGGTATCCCCAACTCAATCAAGGTGCTTTTCCTGTTACCACTACTAGTACCTCACTTGGCTCTCCTGAGTGATATCTGTTTTTTGTTTTATCATTTTCTCAGCCATGTAATAATGAAACCTCAGAGTCTCCTCTGACTCCCTCTTTTTTTTTTCATTTCCCCCATATAATCATTTGCCAGGTATTACAGACTTCAGCTTTATTACATCTTAATTACATCTTCTCTTGATTCTTCTTTGTCCTAATTGAAGGCCTTCATTGCTTTCTCACCTGGACTGGGGCAGTAGCCTCCCAGCTGCTCTTTCTGCCTCCCATCTTGCCTGGCTCTGGTCTATCTTCCTGACATACAAGGCTTAGTCTTTTCAAGCACAATTCTTCCAGTGCCTTCGCTCCTCATAAACGGCTGCTTTCCCATTTTTTTTCCTATGGCAATCCTGCTCTCCATAATGCCCTCTACTTACATTCACCTATTTAGATGGTTAGCTGAAGGCCACCTCTCTACAAAGCCCCTGTGTCATGTGACCACCTTCCTTTGAGCTGTTAATACCTCTCTGACAACACCTGACATATTCTGTCCTGTCCCAGAGCTGTATGTTATCTCCATTATCTCCCTCACTCCATTATATATGCACTAATACAATGTGATTATGATAATCCAAGATCTGAATATTCCTCATCAGAGTATTCTACATGTCTGGCTCACAGTAGTAAACCAATAAATATTGGTTGAGTGATTTGAAAAACCTTGGAGCTTGCTGCCCTGGTCTCTGTGTACTGCTCTATATTGCCGCATAGAAAGCAGCCATCTCGGGTTTAAAAAAATCTTCTAAATTGGGTCAGCTTATAGACTAGGCATATCAGCTGCTTAGCACTCAGCAACCTCTTCAGCAAGCACCTTCCAGTGAGCCGACACGGAAGCAGGGGCAGAGAGGGATTGGATGAGCTCCCCCAACCTAGCCGCAGCTGCTGAGCAGTAGGATGGGAGAAGGCTCAGAAAGCAACAAGACCAAATATACAGGTCAAAACCTGATTTATACAGGAAAAAAAAAATGTGTGGTGACCTTAATGGCAAGGGGACTTATCATCTAAAACCTACAGTAGAAGAGAGCCCAGGGACGTTCAGTGGGGAACACCTCTCCAGCTTATAAGCATTCTAAACTTCATTCAAATCTTCCTTTAACTTTCCCTTGAAATGAAGTCTGTTTGGGTATTTTTTTGTTTGTTTGTTTTTTGGGTTTTTGTTTTGTTTTGTTTTGCCTCTAAGCTGTCACTTAGTATACAAAAATAATCATATTTATATCCTATGTTGCTAAATCTGGACACAAAGCTATTTCTTCTGCTCACTTCCCAGCAGTGGTGCTGAAGATATCAGAAAGGAGGACTGACTTACGCAAGGTCACGTGGCAAAAAGGGGGCCAGACTAGAAATTACAAGGTGCTCTTGCCATCTTTTCTCCTTACAGAAGTCCAAGGATGGGTTGATGCACCACTGAGAATGGGCTCTCCAAAGGACTAGAGGGTGCAGGTGGTGAGATACCCCCAGGCAGAATCTGAGACCTAGAAAACCTAAGAGCATCACTGAAGCAAATGCCAAGGGAAAGGAACTGCCTGCAGCTTATGAGTATGGGCCCTGGAGTCTGATAGATAAACAAATGACCAAATGCACATTGTTAAATAGTCTTAGTGCCAGAGAGAGGAAAGTAAGTGTGTGTGTGTGTGTGTGTGTGTGTGTATGTGAGAGAGAGAGAGAGAGAGAGAGAGAGAACACATACAGAGGTGTACATGTGCATATGCATTGCAAAAAGCCCCTCTGAGGAGAGATTCAGTGTTAATCTTTGGCAAATTACAGGAAAGTCCTTATTATTATTCTGATAATGGAGCTTTCACAGAGGCCTGCTGAGGTTATCAACAGAAATAGTCAACAAAATACAGAGAGAGGAGGTCCAGGCAACTGGAAGTACAACAAATGCTGGCCAAGATTACATATTTACACATAGATTACATATTTACTATATTTACTTATAGTAAATATGTAATCTACTCAAACTCAGTAGATTGAGTTCAAGTGCATTATCTCCTAAATCTTTCACTGTGGTCCCATAACACCTGTTTCCTCACTGAAAACCAGCAAGATCCCAGTGAGAGAGAGAGTCAATAATGATTTCTAGAACTTTTGACTCTCTGTGGAGGGTGGTTAAAGGAAAGTGCACTTATGACCCCCCAGTCTGCACTTATCACCCTTTTCTATATTACTGATAGGGCCTCCATAAAAGATTGCTTTTGTCTTCCCATGGCAAGGTCGCTGGTTTTCTCCCTATCATTTGTTTGCCGTGAAACATAGCAGTGAAGCGTGTGTGGGGTCTGGAAACAAACTGCTTGTGTTTGAAATCTGCCTCTGTTAATTCCAATTACTGTAATCCTTGGCAATATAGTAAATCTCTCTGGGCTTCAGTATCCTTTTCTGTAAATCAAGGATGATAATACAAGTATCCCCCACTTCTTGAAAGTTCATGTTAGGCCACTTTTCTTTTCAAAACACCCACATTAGTCCCTGTTTTTGCTAAGTGGAAGAAATCCAAAGAGGGTTTTTCCTTTTATTAAAGAACCCAAAGAGTGAAAATAGTGTTCAGTGTATTTTTTTAAACATTTTTAATTTATTTTCAGCATAACAGTATTCATTGTTTTTGTACCACACCCACTGCTCCATGCAATCCGTGCCCTCTCTAATACCCACCACCTGGTTCCCACAACCTCCCACCCCCCCACCTCTTCAAACCCTTCAGATTGTTTTTCAGAGTCCATAGTCTCTCATTGTTCACCTCCCCTTCCAATTTCCCCCAACTCCCTTCTCGTAACTCCCCATGTCTTCCATGCTATTTGTTATGCTCCACAAATAAGTTTTGCAGTGAATCATTATAGAGGCAGCACACCTCTAGCAGTGAGAGTAGCACTGCCAAGTTTCATCCTTAAAAACTACACATAGTAAAGCTTGAAATCAGGTAACGGGATGCCCCCAGTTTTATTTTTGTTTTTCAACATTTCCTTAGTGATTCGGGGTCTCTACTGGTTCCATACAAATTTTTGGATTATTTGCTACAGCTCTTTGAAGAATACCAATGGAATTTTGATTGGAATGGCATTAAAAGTATAGATTGCTCTACGCAGTATAGACATTTTAACAATGTTTATTCTTCCGATCCAAGAGCATGGAGTGGCCTTCCATCTTTTTGTGTCTTTTTCAATTTCTTTCATGAGTGTTCTGTAGTTCCTCAAGTACAGATCCTTTACCTCTTTGGTTAGGTTTATTCCCAGGTATCTTATGGTTCTTGGTGCTAGAGTAAATGGAATCGATTCTCTAATTTCCCTTTCTGTATATTCATTGTTAGTGTATAAGAAAGCCACTGATTTCTGTACATTGGCTTTGTATCCTGCCACGTTACTGAATTGCTGTATGAGTTCTAGTAGTTTAGGGGTGGAGTCTTTTGGGTTTTCCATATAAAGAATCATGTCATCTGTGAAGAGAGAGAGATTGACTTCTTCATTGCCAATTTGGATACCTTTTATTTCTCTTTGTTGTCTGATTGCTGTTGCTAGGACTTCTAATACTATGTTGAACAAGAGTGGTGAGAGTGGGCATCCTTATCGTGTTCCTGATCTCAACGGGAAGGCTGCAAGGTTTTTCCCATTGAGGATGATATTTGCTGTGGGTTTTTCATAGATAGATTTGATGAAGTTCAGGAATGTTCCCTCTATCCCTATACTTTGAAGCGTTTTAATCAGGAACGGATGCTGGATATTGTCAAATGCTTTTTCTGCATCAATTGAGAGGACCATGTGGTTCTTCTCTCTTTTCTTAATAATGTGTTCTATCTCATTTATTGATTTGCGAATGTTGAACCATCCTTGTAGTCCAGGAATGAATCCCACCTGTTCATGGTGGATAATCGTTTTAATGTGCTGTTGGATCCTGTTTGCTAGGATCTTGTTGAGAATCTTAGCATCCATATTCATCAGTGATAGTGGTCTGAAATTCTCCTTTTTGGTAGGGTCTTTGCCTGGTTTAGGGATCAGGGTAATGCTGGATTCATAGAAAAAGTCTGGAAGTTTTCCTTCTGCTTCAATTTTTTAAAACATTTTCAGGAGAATAGGTGTTATTTCTTCTTTGAAAGTTTGGTAGAATTCCCCAGGGAATCCGTCAGGTTCTGGGCTCTTGTTTTTTGGGAGGTTTTTGATCACTGCTTCAATCTCATAATTAGATATCGGTCTATTCAGGTTGTAAATTTCTTCCTGGTTCAATTTGTGGAGTTTCTAGTTTTCCAGGAATGCATCCATTTCATCTAGGTTGCTTAGCTTATTGGCATATAACAGTTGATAATAAATTCTGATGATTGTTTCTACTTCCTTGGTGTTAGTTGTGATCTCTCCCTTTTCATTCATAATTTTATAAATTTGGGCTTTCTCTCTTTTCTTTTGGATTACTGTGGCCAATGGTTTATCGATCTTATTGATTCTTTCAAAAAAACAGCTTCTAGTTTCATTGATACAGTCTACTCGATCTCTGGTTTCTACCTCATTGATCTCTGCTCCAATCTTGATTATTTCCCTTCTTATGTGTGGAGTCGGTTTGATTTGTTGTTGATTCCCAGTTCTTTAAGGTGTAGAGAGCTGCTGTGTTCTGGATTTTTCAATTTTTTTGAGGGAGGCTTGGATGGCTATGTATTTCCCTCTTAGGACCGCCTTTGCTGTATCCCATAGGTTTTAGACCGAAGTGTCTTCATTCTCATTGGTTTCCATGAATTGTTCCAGTTCTTCTGTGATCTCCTGGTTGATCCAAGCATTCTTAAGCAAGGTGGTCTTTAGCTTCCAGGTGTTTGAGTTCCTTCTGAACTTTTCTTGTGATTGAGCTCCAGTTTCAAAGCATTGTGATCTGAGAATATGCAGGGAATAATCTCAGTCTTTTGGTATCAGTTGAGTCCTGATTTGTGACCCAGTATGTGGTCTATTCTTGAGAAGGTTCCATGTCAAAGCTGTGATCACCAAGACAGCATGGTACTGGCATAAAAACAGACACATAGACAAGTGGAACAGAGTAGAGAGCCCAGATATGGACCCTCAACTCTATGGTCAGTTAATCTTCAACAAAACAGGAAAATATATACAGTGGGAAAAAGACAGTCTCTTCAATAAATGGTGCTGGGAAAACTGGACAGCTAAATGTAGAAGAATGAAACTCGACCATTCTCTTACACCATACACAAAGATAAACTCAAAATGGATAAAAGACCTCAACATGAGACAGGAATCCATCAGAATCCTAGAGGAGAACATAGGCAGTAATCTCTTCGATATCAACCACAGCAACTTCTTTCAATATATGTCTCCAAAGGCAAAGGAAACAAAACCAAAATAAACTTTTGGGACTTCATCAAAATCAAAAGCTTCTGCACAGCAAAGGAAACAGTCAAGAAAACAAAGAGGCAACCCACGGACTGGGAGAAGATATTTGCAAATGACAGTACAGACAAAAGATTGATATCCAATATCTATAAAGAACTCCTCAAACTCAACACACACAAAACAGATAATCATATCAAAAAATGGGCAGAAGATATGAACAGACACTTCTCCAATGAAGACATACAAATGGCTATCAGACACATGAAAAAATGTTCATCATCACTAGCCATCAGGGTGATTCAAATTAAAACCACTTTGAGATATCACCTTACACCAGTTAGAATGGCCAAAATTAGCAAGACAGGAAACAACATGTGTTGCAGGGGATGTGGAGGAAGGGGAACCCTCTTCCACTGTTGGTGGGAATGCAAGTTGGCGCAGCCTCTTTGGAGAAGAGTGTGGAGATTCCTCAAGAAATTAAAAATAGAACTTCCTTATGACCCTGCCATTTCACTACTGGGTATTTACCCCAAAGATGCAGATGTAGTGAAAAGAAGGGCCATCTGTACCCCAATGTTTATAGCAGCAATGGCCACGGTTGCCAAACTGTGGAAAGAACCAAGATGCCCTTCAACGGACGAATGGATAAGGAAGATGTGGTCCATATACACTATGGAGTATTATGCCTCCATCAGAAAGGATGAATACCCAACTTTTGTAGCAACATGGACAGGACTGGAAGAGATCATGCTGAGTGAAATAAGTCAAGCAGAGAGAGTCAATTATCATATGGTTTCACTTATTTGTGGAGCATAACAAATAGCATGGAGGACATGGGGAGTTAGGAGAAGGCAGTTGGGGGAAATTGGAAGGGGAGGTGAACAATGAGAGACTATGGACTCTGAAAAACAATCTGAAGGGTTTGAAGAGGTGGGGGAGTGGGAGGTTGGGGGAACCAGGTGGTGGGTATTAGAGAGGGCACGGATTGCATGGAGCAGTGGGTGTGGTACAAAAACAATGAATACTGTTATGCTGAAAATAAATTTAAAAAAAATGATACAAAAAAAAACCTACACGTAGCTTCTTAGCATCAAGCCATCATAGCTTTGAATTATGTCTGGGAGCATATATGTTTATCTCAATTTATTTTCATGCACCTATTAGCAAGATATGTCCTAAGGTATCAGAAAAGTCTAAGAGAGATTATTTGTGGGGTCTGGGGCGCTCAAAAATTTTTCCATGTAAAATAATGGTAATTACTTCTTTATTTTATGCCTTAGGAAATGTTTCATAGGAATGTTATACTTTCAGATCCAGGGGAGACATGAAATAGCTACCTCACTGGATTTTTGTGAGTATTCAGTAACTTGCTCCAGGTAAAGCTACTATAACTGTGCCTGGCTCATAGAAAGTGCTTAATATCTTGCTCTAGTTATTCCCCTTTTGGAGTCCCTTATTTCCTCATGTCTGCAGTGTAATGCTTGCTCTATATATCTCCTGAAGTCAGGGAATACGTTGATGAGAAAATATTTTACTAAAAGAAGACATGCAAGATGCATTGTACTGGCAGGGTGGGTATAGTATCTGGGACATATTTCAACCAGGTTCTGGTTATAGCTGTAATACAAATTATAGAAATTAAGGTATGGACTCCAATGTTTATAGCAGCAATGTCCATGATGGATAAAGAAGATGTGATATATATTTATCACACACACACACACACACACACACACACACACACACAATGGAATATTACTTGGCCATCAGAAAGGATGAATACTTACCATTTACATTGATGTGGATGGAATTGGAGGATATTATACTGAGTGATATAACTCAGTCAGGGAAAGACAATTACCATATGGTTTCATGTATATGTGGAATATAAGAAACAGGGCAGAGGACCATAGGGTAAGGGAGGGAAAACTTAATAGAAATAAATCAGGGGAAAAACCATGAAAGATTCTTAACTACAGAAAACAAGCTGAGGGTTGCTAGTGGGGAGGTGAGTGGGAGGATGGGGTAATTGGGTGATGGACATTAAGGAGGGTACATGATGTGATGAGCACTGGGTGTTATATGTAACTGATGAATTATTGAACTCTATATCTGAGACTATTGATGTACTATATTTGGCTAATTGAATTTAAATAATAAAAAATAAATTAAGGTGTGGATATTATTGGCAACTTTCAAGTAGTAACTTAGGGAGCTGAGATTATCTGTGGATGGCGGTACCAATCTGTATTTTGGTTGACATTTGGGGGTCTCTCTCTCTCTCATACACACACACCTTAACTTCCAAAACAGTGAAGTATCTCACAGTTTCATGTTACTATTGACTATTACAACTCAACAGTAACATGTAATAAGGTTGTAGATGACATTTAATAAGGTCAGAGCTTATTTTATCTGATCAGTCTTGCTGAAGGAATCATAGATGATTTACTTACTTAAAAACTTTAAAAATATTATCTTGGGGTAAGTAACCTTTAATCTTATGTTGGGGTTTGGAAATTTCCATGCAAAATTTTAAAAAATGGCCACATAAAACATCAGAAATGTGAATAGAGTCCAGTTCAAGTCTCAATTTCCCCATCAATGAACTGAACTTGTTAATCTCTTCCCTGGCTTTCTGGCAGGACTATAATTCAAATATGATAATGAATATCAAAGTGTGTAAAAATTGTAATGTATACATTGAGTTGTAGTAACAATAATACTAACTACAGTGATCATGTATTGAGTATCTTCTTTGGGCAAAGTACTCTTTTTAAAAGATTGATTTGTTGATTTATTATGTTATGTTACTAACCGTACAGTACTTCATTAGTTTTTAATGTAGTGTTCCATGATTTATTACTTGTGTATTATACCCAGTGCTCCTTGCACTATGTGCTCTCCTTAATACCCATCACAGGGCTAACCTACCCCCCACCCCTCCCTTCTGAAACCCTCAGTTTGTTTCCCAGAGTCCATTGTCCCTCATGGTTCATCTCTCTATCTGATTCCCCCCCACTCTACTTTCCCCTTTCTTTTCCTAATGTCCTCCATGCTATTTCTTATGTTCCACAAATAAGTGGCACTATATGATAATTGGCTTTCTTTGCTTGACTTATTTCACTTAACATAATCCCCTCCAGTTCCAACCACGTTTATGCAAATTGTGGATATTCATCCTTTCTGATGGCTGAGTGATATTCCATTGTGTATATGGACCACATCTTCTTTATCCATTCATCTGTTGAAGGTCATCTGGGCTCCTTCCATAGTTTGGCTATCATAGACATTGCTGCTATGAACATTAGGGTGCATGTGCCCCTTCCTTTCACTAAATCTGTATCTTTGGGGTAAATACCCAGAGTAGTGCAATTGCTGGGTCCTCAGGTAGCTGTATTTTTAATTTTTGGAGGAACCTCCATACTGTTTTCCAAAGTGGTTGTACCAACTTGCATTCCCACCAATAGTGTAAGAGGTTCCCCTTTCTCCACAACCTCTCCAACATTTGTTGTTTCCTGTTTTGTTAATTTTTGCCATTCTAACTGGTGTAAGGTGGTATCTCATTGTGGTTTTGATTTTAATTTCCCTGATGGCCAATGATGTTAAGCATTTTTTCACATGTTTACTAGCCGTTTGTATGTCTTTGGAAGAAGTGTCTGTTCATGTCTTCTGCCCATTTTTTTTGACTTAATTATTTGTTTTTTAGGTGTCAAGTTTGATAAATGGTGCTAGGAAAATTGGACAGCTATACACAGAAGAATGAAACTTGACCATTCTATTTATTTTAGAGAGGAAGAGAGCATGCAGTGGGCATGGGTGGAAAGAGAAGGAGAGAAAGTCTTAAGCAGACTCTGTACTGAGCACTGAGCACAGATCTGGCATGAGGCTTAATCTCACCACCCTGAGATCACAACGTGAGCTGAAACCAAGAGTCAGATGCTTAACCTGAAACTGATTCAGATGTTTAACCAACTGCACCACACAGGTGCCCCCTTTTATTAATGATAGTCAACACCAATTGTAGTGTTATTCCATCCCAACTTTTATTCTACAAACTTTACATGTATTCTCACAACAGCCCTAGGGGGTAAGTAATAGTATCATTATCATCCCTGTGGTATAGAGATAATGCTGATGTACAAAGTGGTGAAATTGCTTTCTCTAGGCTACATGGCCAGTAAATGGCAGATCTGGGGTTTGAACCCTAGTTTTTTTGTGGAATGCATGCTTGAAACCACCATACTACATGCTTTCAGAAAAAAAAAAAAAACTTCCCAGAGTTGTGTGGGGGTAATATTGTTGTTCAATGACAGTTAGTCCAGCTTTAGAAGCACTTCCACTGTCCAAGTATTGGCACATAAACATAACAAAACCATCCAACACACACACACACACACACACACACACACACACAGGATGACAGCTAATTGAAATGAATTGAGTCCCTAAGCGTCTTGAATCTATGAGCATACTAAAAAAGAGCAAATCAAAAAACTGATTCAGTGGAATTGGGCAGATATGACTCAAACAGCAGCAATAGTGATAATAGCTAGCTAGCATTTATTGAGTCCAGTGCTTATTGAGTTTATTAGCTCATTTGCTATGCACCAAGAACTGTTCTAAATAATTTGCACATATTAGTTCATTTAATCCTCACAACTACCCTATGAGGTAGATATAGTTATTAACATTCCCATTTCACACATGAGATAAATGAGACATAAGGAGGTTACACATTATGTTCAAGGTCCTAAGGCTAGTAAATGATAAGACTAGGATTTACAACCCAGGTAATCTGCCTCCAGAGTCCATTGTGCTCATCCCCATAGAATACTGCCTAAATGTTCTCATTTATGTTCTTTTCTGAGGCTAAAGCCTTCGTTGCTAAGTATAATAATTAACATTTATCAAGTGTTGACTGTGTGTCAAGCACTTTGACAAGACCAATTACAAATAAATAATGTCCTTAACCTTTACAGACATACTAAAAATCAGGGACTGTTTTACTACAAACACAACATCTAGAATTATGCCTGATACCTAACAAGTGTCCAGAATGGAGATCTAACATAATAAAACTAGTCAGCATTGGAGCAGGCATTTGAACTCATATTTTTCTCCCACCCACACCTATGGCAACAATACCTTTTGAAAGTGCTTACCTTCAAATACCCTCTAGATCTGCTTTTCACATTTCAGCCAGAGTGATCCTTTTTTTAAAAATTATTTTTATTTTTATTCATTTTTTACACTTCTTTTCAGTGTTCCAGAATTCATTGTTTATGCACCACACCCAGTGCTTCATGCAATACGTGCCCTCCACAATACCCACCACCAGGCTTACCCAAACTCCCACCCCACTCCCCTCCAAAACCCTCAGTTAGTTCCTCAGAGTCCACAGTCTTTCATGAAATGTAAATCTAAGCAAACCCTTTTAAGGGTTCTCCTTTTTTGGTGGGGTAAAGTTCCTCAAGGAGGATCAAATGACTATCAAATGACTATATCTGGGGGGTTGGGAGGAGGGAGGAGTGTTAGGCAAATAACTTCAGAGAGATTGGCAGGTGACAGATGATACAAAGACTTGGGTCCATGGTGAGGAACTTGGGTTTTGTTCTATTGTGAGACGCCACCAAGGAGTTTAAACTGGGTAGTGACAGGATTTCAATAGCTCTCTGGTTTCTGGGATGGGAATTGTCTGTATGGCCCAAAGGAACCAGTAGTGAGGAGGCTTCTGCAACATTCAGATGGGAAGAAAGGGTACATGTTTAGACCAAGTGGTCAGAGTCTGGATATATTTAGAAGGTAAAACTAATAAACAGACTTTATTGGTGGGCTGAAGAGGGCTGTGAGGGGAAGTGAGAAATTGAGGATTATTGCTATTTTGGGCCCCATCAATTTGGTGAATGGTGGCACTGATGAAGTTTCAGAATATAACTGAGGTTCAGTGGGGTGGAGTCCAGAGCCAATGACCAAGAAAGAATTCTTGAGATGTCTTTAGTGCAAAATGGTGGTTTATTAAAGCGTGGGGACAGGACCTGTGGGCAGAAAAGCTGCTGCCCCATGATCCCAAGGAGTGGCTGATTATGTACTCATATACTAGGAGCTGGGGAGGTGAGGACAAAGTGGGTGTTCTGAAAGGCTGACACATGGTAGAGAAGATTTTTGGGATACTGGAGGCCTGGTTATTGTCAAGCCAAGCTGTGTGTTGTTTGTTTGTTTGTTTTTAATTCTTATTTATTCATTTATTTATTTATTTATTTATTTATTTAATTTTGTTTCTCTAATGAGGTACCAGTTGGGAGATTCCTGGTGGAATGTCACATTTCTACTATCACTCATTCTTGTCAATGAGCTTTAGGTCTAGAAGAAATTCAACTTGATTTACATTTCCTTTCACCTCAGCCTCCTTTAGTTTTATGGAGGGGAGGGCAATGTTAGGGCTTCCAGAATTGAGTAATGGGTCTTTGGAAGCTAAGCTATTTGATAAGAAAGCCTCTTCCTTGTAAATCACTAAGACATTTGTAAACTGAGGGAGACTCCTGTCCTGAAGGACTGTGATCTCTATTAGTTAACATTTGTTCTTCCTGTAGGGCAGCCAGCAGTTCCTGAGGAATATCACAGATGTCAGAAGGTGAGGGGGGGTGGTGTAGGGTGCCAGCTTCTGCTTTGTCTTTAGTTAGCCTTTTGTTCCCTCATCAGCACTGATGGCTAAAGAAATGGGGAATATGGGATGGGGTAGAGAATCAGTGAAAAGTGAGATTTTTTTTCCTTTTGCTGGCCATGTTTGAGATTCCCATAAGATAAAGAAGTCATGGGAATTCAGAGGAGGAAAGTTTTTCCTGATGAGGAAATAAGGGGAGACTACAATGAAGGTGGCATCTACGCTGTGTTAGGCTTGGAAAAAGAGGTAGGATTGGGTATACAGAGTTAATGGAAGGAGGGAACATAGGAAGAGTTTAGAGAAGGGTTTTCCAAACTTCAGAATTTTTGCCCTTTGTAGGCACCATTTTACTTACTTTTCTTAAAGTGACTCACTTTTGAGAAGTTTGATAATTGTTTTTAAAAACGTTTATACTGTGCTATATAAGTTGATTTTAGTTATCTGTCCCTAAACACACATTTAAAATAAGCATCCATTAAAGATTTTGTTGATGTAATAATAGCTAGGATTTGTTGAGTACTTATTATGTCCTAGGAGTAGTTCTAAGTGCTATTAATTGATAGTTTAGTTTTGCTTTGACACTAATTGCTTACAAATCTTGTTCTAAGTTCTTTACATGTACTAACTCATTTAATCCTTGTGACAATATTATGCTACAGGGATATTTTCTTCCCTGTTTTACAGATGGGGAAGCCATAGCTCAGAAGGGTTAGACAACTTGCCCAGAGTTGTACAAATAATTAGTAACAGAGCTGGTCTTTGAGGTGCAGGTCTGTATTCTGAATCATTATCCCACTGATGCTCTCACCATTGACTATATATGAGAATCACCAGCGGAGTTTGTTTGTTTGTTTGTTTGTTTGGTTTTTAGTACTCACGCCTAGGCCCCAGTCAGACCAAGTAAGTCAGAATTTTTGAGGTGGATCTCCTGCATCTGTGTCTTTGCAAAGCTTCTGGGTGATTCTTACATATAGCCAGTGGTAAGAATATCTGCCCTATTGTAATAAGGCCTCCACCACCTGTAATCACCTCTTAACTACAGCACTCTGGGAAACATGAGCTTAAGACATTTGAGGCAGAGAAGTGCTTAGACAAAGGTATGAAGATGTTTAGTAGCAGCTCAAAGAAATGCATGTGGCCCTTTTTAGATTTCAGAGGCCCAGGAGTTCATGCTTCTGGTGGGGAAGCAGCAGCCCACGCTGGGGTTATATTTGGTAGAGAGTCACTCAGTCCTCTGAGATGACTTTGGGTCATCTAGTTCCCATTTAACATGCTCTCTGATATTTTGGCCAAATTTAATTCACTGGCAGATTATTAACTTCCAGTTGTTGAAGTATGTTGGGACCTGAATGAGGGACGGAATCCTAGTAACCAATTGCATGGCTTAGCAACAAATTTCCACACCTTGGTTAAAGCAGATGTGGGAGTCCATCTACAAAATTGCCACTGCTGGAGCTGGGAAGACTAGTCAACAAAGTAGCCACATAGCCACACTCAGGTAGTCAGTAAGGGGGAAAAACATATTGCCTCTAACTCACTGGATGAGCTTAAGTAAGTCAGTTACTTGTTTCTGGAATGCTTTCTCAAACTATAAAGTAAGGATAGTTTGCATGGATCAAATGAAAAATGTCTTCACTTTTTCAGCAAATACAATTTGTATTAAGATCAGTTAAGCATCAGGCTCTTGATTTAGGCTCAGGTCCTGATCTCAGCGTTGTGAGATTGCACACACACACACACACACACACACACACACACATCAGGGTCTAAGGGGTCTGAGCTCTGTGTCTCAGGGCACAGAGTCTTCTTGTCCCTCTTCCCCTGCTCTATTGCTTTACCCTCTGCCCTGCCCATTGACATGTACAAGCACACACACACACACACACACACACTCTCTCTCTCTCTCAAAATAAATAAGTAAAATCTTTTAAAAAGGAGTCATTTAGTTTTGTATTTATCATTTATAGGGCATTTACTGTGTGTATTTGTTTTCTATTGCTGCTGAACAAATTACCACAAACATGTCTTAATGTACAAAAGGTCATGGAAGGCAAGTCTGAAATGGGTGCCATTAGCTTAAATTAAGGTGTCAGCAAGACCACATTCCTCTATCGAGGCTTTAGAAAATAATCTGTTTTCTATTTTTCCTGGCTTCCAGAGGCTGCCAGCATTCCTTAGCTCATGGCTACCTTCCATCTTCAGAGCCAGCAACAGCAGGTCAAGTCTTTCTTGCACCACATCACTCTGAATCAACTCTTTGCATTTGAGCACTTTTGTGATTATAACATGAGTCCACTGGATAACTCAGGATAATCTCCATGTTTTAAAGTGACTGATTACCAACCTTAATTCTCCTTTGTCATATAAGCTAACATATTCATAGTTTCCAGGAATTAGGACATAGACATCTTTGGGGGGACCTTCATTCTGCTTACCACATCATGTGCCAGGCACTATTTCAAGTGTTTAATATGTATTAACCTCAATTAATCCTCACAATGACACTTCTGAAATAGAGAGTATTACTATTTCCATTTTACATACAAGGAGGCTAAAGCATGTAGAGTTTAAATAGAATCTCACAGGTCCCACAGCTAAGAAGTGGTGGAGTTAGAGTTTGAACCCAGGTAATCTAACTCTTGAGTTTATACTCTTATCCACCTGACTATGCTACAGATGTTCCAATCAGATTGGGATGGAGTCTCATTCAATTGTTTTTAACCCATTGCCTAGCACAGTAGCAGACTTACCTGTCTATTGAAATGAAAGAAGTAAGTAGGCATTTATTTCAGAGCTAGTATATATACTCGACTAGAGGCAAAAAGGTAAAGAGTATAATTTATGAAAAAGAAATGAACTGCCTAGGGCAGGAAGAAGGACCAAGTGAAAAATGCTTATTTTTAAGGTGTTTTACAAACATAGAACAGTTATTAGGGTTAGAATTAGTTATATGGTTCTGCATAGCATTTAACTTTGCCACCCCAAAGCCAAGAATTTTTATGCTTGTTTTATTTGAAAGGAATTACACTTAGCTGCTAGTAACAGAAATGTGATACAACAGTGGCTTAAATAAGGCAGATCTTTTTCTGTCATGTAAAAGGTATCTAGAAGTGGGTTGTTCAAGGCTGGTATGGTGACTCCATCATCCTTTGCACATGGTTTTCATCTTCAAGGTTGTAAGATAGCTACTGGAGCTCCAGCTGTTACATCCATATTATAAACATTGGGAAGGGCACAAATGCCATATGCTACCTGTCACCACTTTTTTTAAGTTGTAGTTGACACACAGTGTTACATTATTTTCAGGTGCATAGCAAAGTGTCAGGTAAATTTATACATTATGTTACACTCACCATAAGTGTAGCTACCATCTGTCACCATACAATATTCTCACGATACCATTGAATATATTCCCTATGCTGTACCTTTTATTCTTATGGCTAATTCATTCCATAATTGAAAGTGTATATATCCCACTTGCCTTTGTTCATGACTCTTGCCATTTTAAGGAATGTCCCTGGAAGATCTACCAAAAAGCTTCCACTGACCTCTTATTTGTCACTCTTAGTAGCAAAAGAGGTTGGGCACATTCATACTCAAGAGAAGGGAAAATAGGTTATTGGTAGGTAGTAGTCTCTCCACCACAACTGTTAAGAGCAAGAAATAAGCCTCTTACTGTACATAGTTCATGGCCCTGCTTCCATAGCTCATGTTGCTCCTGGGAACTCTGAGAAGAAAGTTTCCATTTCTGGTTTGAGAGAATGCAACAAGGTTTTGGGGTTAAAAAGGTCAACCACAGAAGTCTGTGAGGAGCTTGGTTTGTAAGATACATGAGAGATATTGCAGGTTGAATGTATTTGAGAGAGGTGTGGAGCACAGTACTACTACTGTTAGTACTACTGCTACTACTATTACTACTACTACTACTAAATGAGTCAGCCACTACTCAGTTCCACTGGATACCAGCTATTTGGAAAAGTGAACCTATTTTGCTAGACCTTTTGATTTTGTTCAAGGGAATTTGGGGATCCAGATATTCTTGTGCAATACTCTGCTTTTTAAATGCTTTTTTTAAATTTGTGGGATAAACTAAACATAGAATCTAGCCCCAGGACACTAGTTTTTAACAACTGGTGTAAATAGAAGAATACAGCATTTGGAGAACAAGATTCTAGCTCCATATATACTGTGTGATCAGATGTAGATATATCTTCTTGTTTTGGGGCTTCAGATTCCATCTTTTTTTTAAGATTTTATTTATTTATTTGTCAGAGAGAGAGAGAGAGCACAAGCAGGCATTGTGGTAGGCAGAGGCAGAGAGAGAAGCAGGCTCCCCACTGGGCAAGGAGCCTGATGTGGGACTCAATCCCAGGACCCTGGGATCATGACCTGTGCTAAAGGCAGTGGCTTAACCAACTGAGCCACCCAGGCGTCCCAAGGTTCCATATCTTTTATCTGGAGATGTTTGACTAGAGAATTTCTATGGAGTCTTTGAACCTTAATGTTCTATGATTCTTTCCTTATATATCATATCCAAATGAAAAATTACTTTCCTCAAAGATTTTCAGATGTTTACTTTAAATTTTACATTTTAGGATATACAACTCAACAAAGTTTTTTATTATGCTATGTTAGTCACCATACAGTATATCATTAGTTTTCTTTGCTGTTGTTTGTTTGTTTGTTTGTTTGTTTTTGTGTGTATGTGTGTGTGTAGATTGATTTTATTGATCTCCTGGGATCTGACATTACATTGACATTTCTTTTTTTTAAACTTAATTGAATTTCTTTTTTTTTTTCAGTTTTCCAAAATTCATTGTTTATGCACCATACCCAGTGCTCCATGCAATACGTGCCCTTCATAATACTCACCACCAGGCTCACTCAACCTCCCACTCCCCGCCCCTTCAAAACCCTCAGTTTGTTTCTCAGAGTCCACAGTCTTTCATGGTTTGTCTCCCACTCCAATTTTCACCAACTAACTTCTCCTTTCCATTTCCCAACGTCCTCTGTGTTATGTCTTATGCTCCACAAGTAAGTGAAACCATATGATAATTGACTCTCTCTGCTTGACTTATTTCACTCAGCGTAATCTCTTCCAGTCCCATGCATGTTGATACCAAGTTGAATATTCATCCTTTCTGATGAAGGCATAATACTCCATAGTATATATGGACCATATCTTCTTTATCCTTTCATCTGTTGAATGGAATCTTGGCTCTTGCCACAGTTTGACTATTGTGGACTTTGCTGCTATAAACATTGGGGTACATATGGCCCTCCTTATCACTGCATCTGTATCTTTGGGATAAATACCCAGTAGTGCAATTGCAGGGTTGTAGGGTAGCACTACTCAAAATTTCTTAAGGAATCTGCACAGAGTTTTCCAAAGTGGCTGCACCAACTTGCATTCCCACCCACAGTGTAAAAGGGTTCCCCTTTCTCCACGTCTTCTCCAACACTTGTTGTTTACTGTGTTGTTAATTTTGGCATTCTCACTGGTGTAAGGTGGTGTCTCAATGTGCGTTGGATTTGAATTTACCTGATGGCTGATGATGATGAATATTTTTTCACATGTTTGCTAGCCATTTGTATGTCTTTGGAGAAGTGTCTGTTCATGTCTTCTGCCCATTTTTGGATATGGTTATCTTTTTTGAGTGTTGAGTTTAAGGAGATCTTTATGAATCTTGGATATCAACCCTTTGTCTGTAATGTAATTTTTGAATATCTTCTCCCATTCTGTGGATTCCCTTTTTGTTTTGTTGACTGTATACTCTGCTGTGCGGAAGTTTTTGATTTGAGGAAGTCCCAAATGTTCATTTTCAATTCTATTTCCTTTGCCTTTGGAGACATATCTTGAAAGAAGTTTCTGTGGTCAATGTCGAAGAGATTACTGCTTATGTTCTCCTCTAGGGTTTTGATAGATTCCTCCTGCCTCACGTTGAGGTCTTTTATCCATTTTGAGTTTATCTTTGTGTACGGTGTAAAAGAATGGTCGAGTTTCATTCTTCTACACATAGCTGTCCAATTTTCCCAGCACCATTTATTGAAGAGACTTTTTTCCACTGTATATTTTTTCCTGCTTTGTCAAGGATTAGTTGACCATAAAGCTGTGGGTCCATATCCGGGCTCTCTACTCTGATTCCCTGGTCTATATGTCTATTTTTGTGCCAGTACCATGCTGTCTTGCTGATCACAACTTTGTAGTAAAGCTTAAAATCCAGCAACATGATGCCCCCAGTTTTGTTTTTCTTTTTCAACATTCCCTTAGGAATTCAGCGTCTCTTCTAGTTCCATACAAATTTTAGGATTCTATATTCCAGCTCTTTGAAAAATACCAGTGGAATTCTGATTGAGATGACATTGAAAGTATAGATGGCTTTAGGCAGTATAGACATTTTAACAATGCTTATTCTTCCAATCCATGAGCATGGAATGCTCTTCCATCTTTTTGTGTCTTCTTCAATTTCTTTCATGACTGTTCTGCAGTTCTTCTAGTACAGATCCTTTACCTCTTTGGTTACATTTATTCTCAGGTATCTTATGGTTCTTGCTGCTATAGTAAATGGAATTGATTCCCTAATTTCCCTTTCTGTTATTTCATTGTTAGTGTATAAGAAAGCAACTGATTTCTGTGGATTGATTTTGTATCCTGCCACATTACTGAATTGCTGTGTGAGTTCTAGTAGTTTGGGGTGGAGTCTTTTGGGTTTCCCACATAAAGTATCATATAATCTGCAAAGAGAGAGAGTTTGACTTCTTCTTTGCCAATTTGAATACCTTTTGTTTCTTTTTTTTGTCTGATTACTGTTGCTAGGACTTTAGCACTATATTGAACAACAGTGATGAGAGTGGACATCCTTGTGGTATTCCTGATCTCAAAGGGAAGGCCATCAGCTTTTCCCCATTGAGGATATTTGCTGTAGGTTTTTCATAAATAGATTTTATGAAGTTGAGGAATGTTCCATCTATTCCTATACTTTGAAGAGTTTTAATCAGGAACGGATGCTGTACCTTTTCAAATGCTTTTTCTGCATCAATTGAGAGGACCATGTGGTTCTTCTCTCTTCTCTTGTTGTTTTGTTCTATCACATTGATTGATTTGCAAATACTGAACCATCCTTGAAACCCAGGGATGAATCCCACCTGGTCATGGTGGTTGATCCTTTTACCACACTGTTGGATTATTAGCAAATCTTGTTGAGAATCTTAGCATCCATATTCATCATGGATATTGGTCTGAAATTCTCCTTTTTGGTAGGATCTTTGCCTGATTTGGGGATCAGGGTAATGCCGGCTTCATAAAAAGGGTCTGGAAGTTTTCCTTCTGTTTCTTTTTGTTGAAACTGCTTCAGGAGAATAGGTATTATTTCTTCTTTGAATGTTTGGTAGAATTCTCCGGGGAATCTGCAAGGTCCTGGACTCTTGTTTTTTGGGAGGTTTTTTGATCACTGCTTCAATTTCATTATTATATATTGGCCTATTCAGGTTGTCAATTTCTTCCTGATTCAGTTTTGGAAGTTTATAGCTTTCCAGGAATGCATCCATCTCATCTAGGTTGCTTAACTTATTGGCATATAACTGTTGATAATAATTTCTGATGATTGTTTCTATTTCCTTGGTGTTAGTCGTGATCTCTCCCTTTTCATTCATAATTTTGTTAGTTTGGATTCTCTCTCTTTTCTTTTTGATTAGTTTGGCCAATGGTTTATAAATCTTATTGATTATTTCAAAAAACCAGCTTCTATTTTCGTTGATGTGTTCTACTATATCTCTAGTTTCTATCTCATTGATCTCTGTTCTAATCTTGATTATTTCCCTTCTTGTGTGTGAGGTTGGCTTAATTTGTTGTTGATTCTCTGTCCTTAAGGTATAAAGACAGCTGGTGTATTCTGGATTTTTCAATTTTTTTGAGGGAGGTTTGGATAGCTATGTCTTCCCCCCTTAGGACCGCCTTTCCTGTATCCCATAGGTTTGGGGCTGAAGTGTCTTCATTCTCATTGGTTCCCATGAATTGTTTAAGTTATTCTTTGATTATCTGGTTTATCCAAACATTTTTAAGCAGGGTGGTCTTTAGTTTTCAAATGTTTGAATTCCTTTCAAACTTTTTCTTGTGGTTGAGTTCCAGTTTCAAAGCATTGTGTTCTGAGACTATACCGGAAATAATCTCAATTTTTGGTATCAGTTGAGCCCTGTTTTGTGGCCCAGTATGTAGTCTATTCTGGAGAAAGTTCCATGTGTGCTTGAGAAGAATGAGTACTGTGTTGTTTTAAGATGGAATGTTATCTATATATCTATGAGGTCCATCTCATCCAATGTGTCATTCAATGCCTTTCTTTCTTTATTGATTTTCTGCTTCAATAATCAATTACTGAGAGGCATGTTAAGATCCCCTACTATTAATGATTTCATATCATTATGACTCTTTATCTTGATTAACAGTTGTCTTATGTAGTTGGCTTCTCCCATATTGGAGGCATAAATATTTATAATTTTTAGATTTTCTTGGTGGATAGACCCTTTAAGAATGATGTAGTGTCTCTCTCTCTCTCTTTTTTTTTTTTATCTCTGACTATAGTCTTTAGTTTAAAATCCAATTTATCTGATATGAGAATTGCTACCCCAGCTTTGTTTTGAGGCCGATTGGCATGAAGGATGCCTCTCCATCCCTTCACTTTCAGTCTGGATGTATCCTTACATTCAAAGTGGGTCTCTTGCAGACAACATCTGGGTGGGTCCTGTCATTTTATCCAGTCTGCAATCCTGTGCCATTTTATGAGAGTGTTTAGGCCATTCATGTTGAGAGTGATTATTGAAAGATATGTTTTATTGACATCATGTTTCCTGTGAAGTCTTTGTTTCTATAGATTGTCTCTGTAAATTTCTGTTCTATGACACTCTTGGGTTCTTTCTTCTTTTATAGAACCCCCATTAATATTTCTTGAGGTGCCAGCTTGGTGGTCACCTACTCTTTTAAACCTTGCTGGTCTTTTGAAACTCTTTCTCTTCATCCATTTTCAATGTCAACCTTGCTGGATAAAGTATTCTTGGCTGTATGTTCTTCTCATTTAGGGACCTGAATATGTCTTGCCAGCTCTTTCTGGCTTACCAGGTTTCTGTGGACAGGTCTGACATTATTCTAATGGGCCTTTCTCTGTACCTAAGGAATCTCTTCCCTCTAGCTGCCCTCAGGAGCTCCTTTCTAAAATTATGATTCATCAGTCTCCCAATCAAGTGTCTCAAGGTCTTTCTAGATTTCTTGATCTTGGCAGGTGATCTTTCTGCCTCTAGGACATGAATGCTGGTTCCATTCTCCAGATTGGGAAAATTTTCATGGAGAATTGGTTCAACTATATCTTCTAGTCTTCTTTGTTTCTCCTTCCCCACAAGGATCCGTATAATTCTGACGTTGAATGTTTCATAGCATCATTTATTTCCCCAATTCTGTTTTCATGGCTTCTGAGCTGCTTGTTCCAAGTCTACTCCCGTTCTTTTTCTCTATCAGTTTGTCCTCCATATCACTAATTCTATTTTATGCCTCGGTTACTCTCACTGTTAGAGAATTTAGATTAGATTGGATCTCATTGATAGCATTTTTAACTTCTTCCCTGGTGGCTTTCACTTCTGCCCTAATTGATTCCATGTTGTTATTAATGGTTTTCTCCAACCTAGCCATTGCCTGGATAATTGTTAGCCTGAATTCCCTTCCCAACATACTGTTTATGTCACTATCCTATAGCTCTGATGGAGAGGGCACAGTCTCTGAATTTTTCCTCTATTGGGTGTTCCTCCTCCTAATTATTTTGGTGAGAGGTGGTTGAGGGGATTTGTAGCTGAATATATCAACCTTGATCCAGGTAAGGTACAAAAACAGACAAAGTAAAAGGCTGACTAAATGACAAGGGAAAAAAAAAACTCAGTCAAAGTAAACACCAAGTATAAGAGTTGTATAATACCAGAACAAAAACAAAAACACTGAAACACTGATAGAAGAAAAAGATGGAAGGGTAGTTATAAATGCTTGATGAGTTTAAGAAAGTTTATTTTGGTTCTTTGTGGTTGTATCTTGATATCTTTGTTAAAGGACTCAGCATTCCAGAGATAAAGGGAGATTAAAATTGGTTTATATATAGCAGTAGTATTAATTAGGGAAAGAGGATTACCTTGAAGCTTATATCTATGTGTACATTAAAAAGAAAAGAAAAAGAACAATACAGGTATATGTACGAAAAAAGTTCAAGTTAAAGGTTTTTATGTTATATGTTGTATTAAATCTCTAGTTGTAATGGTAAGTGGTTAAAAAATTAAAAAGAAGAAGAATAGTGTGAATGAATTAAAAATAAAAGTTGTATCTATGTAATATACAAGTTTTAGGACAATACCGGGAGCTTAATATATTGTTTTCTCCTGATATTGGGGTTTTACAGTTTTATGGGGAGCCTGTGATGGTCGTCCTCTCATTCTTTTGGCTGGCTTTCTGGGAGAGGGGCCTGCAGTGTTGTTTTTCAGTCAGTCTTGCTTGGGTTGAGTCATCTTGCCCCTATCAAAGGGCTGGGCTCTATGGAAACCGGTTTTTCAGGCTTTTGTTCTCTGGAGGTTTTTGTTCTTTTGCAGCTTTTTGCAGCTTTTTGGAGGTTTAGTGGAAAGCAAACTCCACCCAGACCTCTGCCTCAGAAAAGCCTCAGTCTGATCCCCTCTGTGTCGCCCAGAACAGAAAGACACCCCCTCTGCAAACTTTGCTGAGCTGTTCAACTTCCCACAGGCAGTGCAAATCACCAGTCACCATCTCAGGGATTGCCCAAAGGACCCACCTGTCCCTGCACCCTTGTGCCAAACCTGCAAGCTCTATTGGTCCAGGGAGCCTGCTTCTGGTACCTGCCTTTCCTGGGACTGCTGTCTGGGGTAGTTCCTTCAAGTCTGGGCTAGAAGAGTTCAGTCTCTCAGCGAGTCCTACAGACCACCGACTAGCGCCCACGTGGGCCACTCTCATGAGCAGGTGGGGAGCACGGTTCAGACCCAGGTCGCGCAGTGAGCACAGAGTACAAAAGACTGTGGTTCTAGAGAGCACCCACCAGACTCCCTCAAGCCATGTAACCTTGGGGCCTCTGGGACCAGGAATTGTAGGCTCCCCTGCCGCACTCTCTCCGTCATGGGTGGTCACCAGCAGTGGCCGACCTGGGTCTCTGGGCTTGGCCTGTGTCCATGACCACCGGATTCCACCAGCTGCCCTTTAAGATCTTTTGCTCTTTTTGAGTGCTTTTAACTAGACTCCAAGTCAATGCTGATCCCCAATCACAGGGTACTTTTGTATTGGGGTATTACTTTCCAATAGGTTGCTTCTGGTGGCTCCCTCCCCCTTCTGTTTATCCTTAGATATCAGTCCGATTGTTCCCAGTACGCTTTACCTCTTCACTGGCATTTTCTGCCCCTGTAGAGATTACAGTAGTGTATAATCCTACATCTCAGGCTGGTTTAATGGGTGTTCAGAGTTCTGTCGGATAATTGGCTCACTTTAGGGGACCCATTAAAACAGGGTCTCCTACTTCTCCACCATCTTGTCCCTCTCTCCACATCATTAGTTTTTGCTGTAGTGTTCCAAGATTAACTGTTTATGTATAACACCCAGTGCTTCATGCAATGCATGCCCTCTTTAATACCCACCACCAGACTCACCCATTGCCCCACCCTCCTCCCCTCTAAGACCCTCAGTTTTTTTCCCAGGGTCCATAGGCTCTCATGGTTCATCTCCCATCCAATTCCCCCCCTTCACTTTTCCCTTCCTTCTCCTAATGTCCTCCATGTTATTCCTTATGTTCCACAAGTAAGTGAAATCATATGATAATTGACTTTCTCTGGTTGACTTACTTCACTCATCATAATCTTCTCCAGTCCCATCCATGTTGATGGAAAAGTTGGGTATTCATCTTTTCTGATGGCTGAGTAATATTCTATTGTATATATGGACCACATCTTCTTTATCCATTCATCTGTTAAAGGGCATCTCAGTTCTTTCCACAGTTTGGCTATTGCAGACATTGCTGCATATTTTGATTTACCATCCCTGGAATCGTCATCTGGGAGAAATACCTGGTCTCTTATCAATCTTTGTTGTCAAGACTTCCTTAGATAAAACCTATTTACTTCATCCAATTCACTTAGAAATCTTAAGGCAACTGAAAGTCCTATTGCACTTAACATTTTTTAATGTGTTGTGTTCAAGGGTGTTATTCACATAATAATGGTTAGTATCATTGTCTCATTCAATTATTTCTGGTAACATTTTAGCAAAGGTTGTGGGGAGGATCTGGGGGCTTGGAATGAGTCAAATTTAAGAGGAATTCCTTTAGAGGAGAGTATAGGAAACAGAGGGCTGGTGACAGAATAAGTACAACATTAATCATAGGAAACTTCTATTTTTGAGTTCTTGCAGGTACAAAATATATCATTAGATCTACACAGAATCAAATTAGAGGTGTTACCTTTTCCATTTTATAGTGTGGAACAGTGCTGATACACTTTTTCTTTAAAATGCCAGATAGTAAATATTTTAGAATTTGCAGACCAGATTATGTCCCTGTTGCATATTTTTCTTTCTTCTTCTTTTTTTTTTAACAACCTTAAGAAATGTATAAAAACTGGGCATAGACAGGATTTAACCCACACCTACTAATGTTTGGTGTGGAAGGTTAAGAACTTGTACACTGCAGACAGCATGGTTAAAATCCTGGCTTGACCTCTAATTAACTGTGCAATTGAGCAAGTCATTCGGCCTCTCTCTGTCTGTTTCTTCACCTGTAAAAATGAGATAATTACAGAACTCATCTCACAGGGTTGTTGTGGTGATTTGATGAGCTATTATTTTGTAAGTACTTAGAACAGTGCCTCACATGTAGTATTTTTTGAATAAATAAGAAAGCCTAGAATTGGTCTTGTTATGGGAGAGGCATGATAGGGGAGTGAGGCCTCTCTAGTATGTTTCTGATTACACCCTATGCATAACTACTCCCTCTACATCTGTGACTGGTAGGCCAGTCCATTACTCCAGCTGCTCTTTCTGTATCATATGCTTCAGATGGCACATCAACCATACAGGATTCCTGGCCAATCCAGCACAGGTCCATGTGACTTTCAGACTGAAATGTTGATGCCACACTATCTCTATGCCACTCAGGGAGCCGTTAAGGAACAAACATTTACTCTTCCCTGAGAACACATTCCACCACTGTATCAGCTTGGCATGGGACTGAATCTCTGTCTGATCCCTAAAATAACCTTTCTCAGAAGCACTTGACAAAGTTGACCACTCCCTCATCCTTGAAATGCTGTATTCCTTGGTTTTCAGAACAGCACATTCTGGCTTCATTCCTACCTCACTGATTACTCCTTCTCAGACTCCTATGCTATTTTCTCCTCATTTCCCCAACCTCTATATGTTAGAAGTTCCCAGGGTACAGTTCTTGGGCCTTTTCTCCATTTATACTCTTTTTTTTTTTTTTTTTTTAGTGACTTCATCTAGGCTCACGGATGTATATAACATTTATACATTAATGCCTCCCAAATTTATGTCTCCAGCATGGCCTCCCTTGACACATATATCTTATTGCTTACTTTACAACTCCACTTGGATATCTAATGAGCATTTTGAACTTAATACATCCCAACCTGAGCTCTTATAAAACCCCAGATCTGCTTCTCCTACACTCTTCTCTGCCTCCATTAACAGTAACTTCCAGAGGCTTCCTACTATATGCTCAGACCAAAATCCTTGATGATTCATTTTTTCTTACACCCCACATGCAATCCCTCCAGAAATCCTATTTGTTCTACCTTTGACATTCATGTAGCATCAATTACTTTCTCACAACTCCCCCTGCTACCACCCTAATCTAAACCACCATCATCTGTCACTGGAAGTACATCATTCTCCTTACTGTTCTTTCAGTTTCCTCCCTTTACCTCCTGCAGTCAATTCTTTACACAGAAGCCAGAGTCAAGTTAAATCATGTCACATGTCAGTCCTCTATTTAAAACCCTTCACATGCCTCCCAACTCCCTCAGACTAAAAGCCTAATCCTCCCAATAAACTGTAAGACCCTACATGATCAGGCCTCAGTCACCTCCATGACCTTATTTCCCACCACAGTGCTCACTCCATTCCAGTCACACTGCTCTCCCCTCTTCTTCAAAGCCACCAGATTATTCCAGCCTTAAGGCCTTGATTGCTATTTCTTTCACCTATAACCCTCTAGCCTCAGATATCTGTACTGTGTCTCTTTCTTAGTGAAATTTTCCCTCATTATCCTTGTAAAAATTGCACACTTGCTACTCCCATCCTCTTGTGGCATTTTTCCCCCTCAACAGCAGTTATAATCATCTGACATACCATAAGTGTTATTCATTTGTTTGTTTCTTTATTGGTCTCTCCCTGCTATAATATAAGCTCCATGAAGGCAAGGATTTTGACTGTTTCATTTACCAAAAAATCCCCAATGCCAGGAACAGGAAGTGCCTAGCACACAGAAGCTACCCAGTAAATATATTTTAAATAAATAAATGAAAATAACTGCTCTCCCCCAATGCCTCCTTATATTGCTTTCCCTCTCTCCAAGAATGTAAAGTAGACCTAACTATCATGAAAGGATCCTGGGGCAAGTTCACAGAGGAATCACACCCCAAAAGGAGAGAAAGAGTGATAGAAAATAAGCAAGTCATCTTATTCCTATTTGTATTTCATTTGCCTGGCTGCCAGTGTTTCATGAGACTTTTTCAAACTAGGCCCTGAGCTTTGGCGACTACATATTTTCACTCCTCCTAACCCCCCAAACTGGGCCCCATTTTTCTCCTGGCCATCCTAGATATTAGACCCCCAAATCTTGCTCTATGACAGGATCAGATTCTTCATAGTTGTGAAGCAAAAGGTACACCTGGCTGCTGGTAGAGAATAAAGGTGGTGTGGAGACATTAGGTGCATGAGTGTGTGTGTGTGTGTGTGTGAGCTTGTGTGTGTGTGTGTGAGTGTGTGTGAGCTTGTGTGTGTGTGTGTGTGTGTGATACTACTGTACATACTTTACATTATATCTGTATCTATTGTGTATTGGTATTAGTCCATGTGGCCTGAAATAAGCCTGAAATAAGGTCTTTCACTATTCTTAGAGGTTCTTACTGTAATCCTTTTAACATTACCCCTACCCCAACCCCCAGTTAATCACCATCACCAGAGCTAACCTGTGCCAAGGCACTGGGCTAAAGACTAGTCATTTGTTTACTCCTTGCAGTAACTGTTTGATATAGGTATTATTATTATTCTTGTTTTCCACATGAAGAAACATATTCAGAGAAGTAAAGTAACTAACTCAAGTATTTATCTTGCTGCTATCTGATGTTGGTTTAGTATAACATATTTCTTTTTTTTAATTATGTTATGTTAGTATAGCATATTTCAAACCGTTCTGTGAGATCCACATTAAAAATATATACATATTCTACATCACAACTAACATACAAAATTTAAACTGACTTTTCATGGAATAATACTATTTGCTTTGTAGGCTGGTATTTTCTCTTCAGTTAGAAAACAACAACAACAACAACAACAACAACAACACACGGTCAGGACATGCCTAATTGATTTTTGCCACCCAAATGGGTCTACTTCACCATTTGTTAAAGGCTTGCAAACCACCTTTTGAAAATCACTGCTTTAGGGTAGGTTTCCTCTTTTAAGGCTATCTGTATTTCTTAGAGACCTCCAAAATGTCTCCAACCTCAAAGAGGGTCATTCTAATTATGGAATGTGAGAACTCAAGAGAGACATGGTGGGGGAAAGATGGAGGCACTTTTAGCGTGCCTCAGAATGCCAGGTGAAAGTTGCTTACTCTGTTCCTCTCAGAATCTGCTCAGCCATTTATGCTCACTTCTTTGAGCATAAAATCCTTCAACAAGCATTTTCTGAACCCCTCAACACTAGGTGCTCTGCTAGAGGCTATGAGGAAGCAAAATTATGTGGGGGAGACAAGCTTATAAATAGCTAACTACATAAAGTAAGCGGTAACAAGTGACATAGAAAGGGTGCCCATGAAATGTCATGTGCACACAGGAAAAGGGACATGGATTTTAACTTGAGTTAAATCTTTAGAAAAGAGATGGCTTTTGAGCCAAACCTGGAAGGGTGGCTAGAATTTACACAAACAGAAACAGGAGAAATGAAATTCTTAGATGTTTTAAAAAAAGAAAAGCATATGAGCTGGAAAATGTGGATGTATAGAAAGACTGAAGAGCATTTAGAAGGGGATTTCAGGCCAGGTTGTGGAGAATTGTGAAATTTTGCTAAGGAGTTTGAACTTTGTCTTATAGGCAATAAGGAGTCATTAAAATTTTTTCTAACTGGCAGTGTGAGAATGGATTGGAAGGAAGCAAAAACAGAGGTAGGTAGACACCTAGGAGGCTAATATAATGGTCTAGGAGAGACATAAATGAGGGTCTGACCTGGAATAGTGGTTATGGGTATGTAAAGGAGGGGGCATACAGAAGAAATGGCATTGGGGTAGAAGCAACAGGACTTTGCAACTAATTATATGTTTATATGTAGAGGTGATGTCTTCTCTCCTCCTTCCTGGTTTGTCCCTCCCTTCAGGGCTTCCACAGCAGCCTAATGAACTCTATGAATTCATCCATAGCAGGAAAAGGAAGTGCAGGTATGGGTGGGTGTCTCCTTACCTACAAGTAAGGAAGAGGAGACAGTTCATCATAGGCAAGCCAGGAGGCCAGGCTGGGGGGAGCCAGCTTATCCTGTTGCCATAGCATTTCAGAAGATCATAGAATTTTAGATCTAGAAAGGGACTTCAGGATCCTGCTATGAGGATGCCCTACTGTGAAGAGGGACAAATGAGGATGGAAGTGTCTAACAAGGAAGGAACCTTTAGGAAAAGCCTCAGACTTGATACTTGATCCCTTAAGCTCACCTTTCCCCCCTTCCTCCTCTTCCTTCTCCCCCTCTTCCCTCTTCATCTCAATTTCATATTGCTTTTTGTCCATCACTGTCCCTTCCACCTCTGTACTCACCTCTTTCTTTTCTTCCTTTTCTTCTCATCTTCCTCTTCAACTTCCTCCTCATCTTTTTCTCCTTCTTTGTCTCCCTTCTCTTCACCTTTCTCTCCCTAACCCTCCTTAGGATATTCACCAACAAAACAAGTTCAGAAGTCAGCACTTGGAACCTGAAAGGTATCTTAAGCAATCTCAGGTAGGGGAAGGCAGATCCCCTAAAATGAGCCTCATCTCCCATTAAACAGATATCTTGCTAACGTTCTTTTTAACGTTTGTCCTGAATAAGCACTACTCTGGCTGGGGAAATCTCTTTTTCTCTTTTTACCACTTCCCTGGAGAATGGTTTACTGGGCCTGTTGAACAGAGGTTTAGCAGTTCACCCAATGCTGTGAACGAAGGTCAGTGAAAGCTGGGGCTAGAAGTCACAGCTCTTGCTTCTCCACTTCTTGCTCTTTCTACGATCTTCTTAATTCTGAAATTTTGATCCATGGACCAGCAGCATATCATGTGGGAGTTGTTTTGTTTTGTTTTGTTTTTTAGAAATGCAGAACTTCAGGACATACCCTACACTTACTGAATCAGAATTTTCATTTTAACAAGAACTATCTGTGAAAATTTACGTTTGAAAAGCCCTGTTATGCATAGATTATATCCCTTTACAGGCATTGCCATTCTTAGAGCAACACATTCTGGGTTTGCCTGGAACTGTGGAGAGGTAAATAAGCTGAAGAGCCCTGGAGTGCAGAGATCACCCCTCAGACCTTTGCAGAGGCTAGGCAGGGTCCTGTAGGCAGGGACTCTTGCTCTAAAGGAGGTCGCTGTCATCCAGCTCCAGCTGATTACTGCAAGGTAGGAATACTAGCCCAGGTATTATGTCTTCTGATGTCCTAAAAGAAGCTAGAATTCTAGATTATTTTTATAAAATATCCTGACTAAAATTATATGTATAATTTATAGTATAGTATAGTATAGTATAGTTTAACACCCAACAAACTTAAAGCACTGTGGTGAGCTGTGGCCAGACTTTCTGTTTATAGCCTCTGAAGTAGTCTAGGCTTGTTTGTTTTTAGCAGCAGGGACTCTTTGTTTAATCACAATCTTACCTAGAAGCTTAATGTATTAAACAGATGAAAAAATAACCACTTTGGTTGAAGTGGGGCCCAGAGATCCTCCCACTCATCCTCCCCCATGTCCCACAGGGCAAGAAGTAGCCTCTGAAGGGCACTCTCTATGTTCTATAGAAGCACAGGTTAGAAAGCATTGAGAAACTCTAGCAATACCATTTGACAGATGAAAAGATTGAGTGTCTTGTCCAGCAATTTAGCAGTCACCAGACTTCCAGTCCAGTGCTGTTCTCATCTTGGTTCACTGACTTCTTTGCATGGTTCTCTAGTGCAGCCCTCCATTGATGGAAGATTCATTCTATAGCATAGCTGGCAAGTACTCTCCCAGACTTCGCTTGGATGACTTCAATGATGGGAAGCTCATCACTTCATAAGATTGGACATTAACATGTGGGTTTGGCTTAGCTGAAATCTTCAAACAGATACATATTGTTTGTGAGCTCTGTAGGTCCTAAATCTGCCCAAGTGGTTTAAGCAGCACTTCAACCTAGATAGGGGTTAAAACTGCTCATCTAATTGAAATTCCTTATGAAGTTATTTCAGTTTCTGCCTTTGTACTGAAAATGAGTAGTGGACTAGAAATCAAATTCCTTAGATAGACAGGAGGTTGTTGGAGGCCAAAAGCATGACATGGGGGACAAAGAAGAGGGAGCTAAAGAGGAAAGAGGTGAGTGCTAGGGAAAGAGGTGGTAAACTTGAAGTCATTTATACTAACTTGAGAGTACAGAACCCATGGAAAGCTTAGAGAAGGAGAATAACTACTGCATCCCTAACCACAGTGAAAGGAATATGGTTTTCATCTGTCTGGTCCCTATGGTCAAGCTGAAGTGGCCCTGCGGGGAGGCTGAGGGCCAAAGCTCCTGGCATTCCAAGATGGTTCTTTCTGTAACAGCCCATTAAGCAGCTTCTCACCCTGTTTCCCCACTCTACCTGTTGAGGCCTGAAGAAAGATAAGTATAGCTACTTCCTCCCTGCACTTCCCTGAGCTGCTTGGAGCTTGCTTCCAGTGGCTATAGGGTCTAATGAGTCTTTTCTCTGGCCTAGGTCTACAAGGTCAGGTAGCTGCTTGGAAAACCTAGGAATGAGGAATTGCATTTCCAGGTGAATAACTGTTTTAGCTGATACTCCCACAGAGGAAATAGGAGCCCACATGCCCAGCAAATCTTCTTTCCCAAATTAAGAACCCTTACTGTCCTCAACATCTCTGACTATTGATGTTCCAAATACAGATGAAGATGTTTCCTATTCTTTTTTAGGCCAAAAATTATCTCAATGACTCCAACATAGAGATAGGAGTTTGGTCTAGAGCCAGGCTTCTCACACTTTAATGTGCACGTGTATCACTCAGAATTTTGTGAAAATACTGATTCTAGTCAGTAGGTCTGAGGTGGGCCTTGGATTCTGCACTTCTAATAAGATCCCAGGTGATGCTGATACTGTTGAATTGAGGCCCAAACTTTGAGTAGTAGCTAGTGGATAGACAACTTTAGGAATTTATCCAGCTAAATTTTATTTTTCAAAGTCTAAACTAGATTATATTTAATCTATACATACTTTTACTATTATACTAACATCTTACTTTGAATTCTTGCCTGTGTTAGCTTATTTGGGATGACATCTATCATGTTTCTCATTTCTTCATCTCCTGCCTTCACAACTCCCAGCTTCTTGGAAGCACATGCCATCTGCCTCTGCCACCCACTATCCCTTCTTTTTGCTTCCATCTCTTGACATTCTGGCCCTGCCTGCTTCTCTGACATCATCTCCCACCACTGTCTTATACTCCACTATATTCTGTCATGCTGATCTTCTTCTGATCTGTGCACATATCAGTCTTATTTTCATCTCTGAACATTTGCTTTTGTCATTTGTTCATGTTTGGAATGCTTTTCCCACAGATCTTTGCATCAATAATTTCTTCTCATCATTCTGGCATCAACTCAGATGTCACCTCCTAAGAGAGGCCTTCCTTGGCCATTTAGGTAAGACAGTGTCTTTCTTCCTCAGTTACCTTCAATTATATCACCTTATATATTATTTTTGTAGCTATTCAATACCCAATATTATTTACTGGTTTTTAGGTTCATTGTCTAAATCCATTCATTAGAAAGAAGTTCCTTGAAATTAGAGACCTAGTTTGTCTTGTTTACTACTGTATTCCTACTACCTAGAACAGGACTTGGCATGTAGTAGGTACTTTACACATAATTCTTGGCTGATAGATTGTCTTTCTGGACATTCCTCCTCACTAACTGAAGACTTTAACTCTTGGATTATCACTGTCTTCATCTTTCTCTTGTCTCTCAAACCTCAACACTCCCTATTAGATGGCCTATTCAGCCATGGCCTCACTTTCAACAACCTCTTTCCTCACTTCACTAAAGCTGTCAAACTCCTATGGTAATACCTTAGATCTAGGTTTCTCCCAGAATCTTGATTTCAGGCATCTCTTCTCTGATCACTGCCCTACTTTTACATCTCACTTACTCTTGGACGTCTATTCCAACCAACAATTCTTCCACATCATCAAGATCTCCAGTTACTGATCCTACAGTTCCATTAACCCTACCCCAGTACTCATCATACCTCCTCCTGCCCTCCTTTCTTCTCTGTCCAGTTTAGATCCCCTGGTCCATTATTATAATCACTCCCTTGAAAATATATGCAACTCTATTGTCCATTTATTTTTACATTGTATTTTTCTGGAAAATGTCCCCTAGATTCTACCCAACAACCTATCTTCTCTATATCTGAGGTTAAGCAGCAGAATGGACTGGATAAAAGTCCCACAGCTTGGGTGACTGATTTTGTTTTACCACAAGCTTCAGCTGGGCATGCAACACTTCCTGCAAACACTACAATATGTCACTAATATGTTTGCTTTTCCATTCTCTCTTAGACAGTGGTTCTCAACCCTAGTTGCACATTTAGTATCATCTAAGGAATTTATAAAAATCCAGATGCCCAGGCTGTATACCTAATTCTGATGGAGTTATAATCCCTTAAGGTGGGATTTAGACAGCAATGTTTTGTTTTTAAACTCCCCTGGTGATTCCAGTTTGCAGCCAAGGTTGAGAACCACTGCTCTCTTATGCTCTGAACCCCATCCTCCCAAACTTCTCAAGGACTTTGCCTCTGCAAGCATCCCCTCTGCTGCACCAATGCTCTTTAGACTTTGATTTACATGCAGATCACCTGGGGATCTAGTTAAAATGCAAATTCAGTAGGTCTGAGGTGGAGCCTGAGGTTCTGCATTTATAACAAGTACCCAGGTGATCATGATGCTGTTGATCTGTAGACCACGCTTCAAGTAGCAAGGTTTTATATTGTCAGCCTCTCCTCATTCCCATAATCATATAGGCATGCTCCTAACCTCATGTTAAAAGAAAAAAAATTGTTTCCTTGACCTCATATACCCATTCAAATATTACCTTATTTCCTTATTCCCTTCAGAGCAAAACTTCCCAAAATGTTTTCTGTACTTGTCTCCACTTTACTTCTCACTCACTTTTCAAGTACTCCAGAATGACTTCTGTTACCCTAGTGCCCATGAAGCTACTCTTGTTAAAGCCATCAATGGCAACCATGTTGCCAATACATTGGACATATCTGTCATCATCCATTCAATTTCTCAATGTCATTCCTTAAAACTTTTTTTCACCTGAATGTAATTTCTTCTGATTTCCTACCTTACTGACCACTACTTCTCAGTATTCATTTTTATTCTTTTATTCTTCTTTTTCTATTCAACTCTAGTCTAATTGTTGGAGACCCTCAAGTCTTGGTTCAGGGCCTTTTTCTATTTATACTCTCTCCCTGGATGATCACATCTTGTTGTGTGACTTTATTATTTTTTAGAAATTTTTAGAAATTATATATATATACATATATGTATATATATATAATTTCTAAAAATTTATTTGATAGAGAAAGCACAGGCAGGGGGAGCAGGAGAGGGAGAAACAGGCTCCCTGCTGCGCAGAGAGCCTGATAATGTGGGGCTTGATCTCAGGACCCAGGCAGATGCTCATCCTGGGATTGAGACCTGAGCCAGAGGCAGACACTCAACTGACTGAGCCACTCAGGCACTCCCCTGTGTTTGACTTTAAATACCATCTATATGATGTACTCTAGTTGAATTTAAATAAAAATGAATGAATAAATAAATACATGAATACATAAATAAATACATCTATATGATGATGACTCTAAAATGTATATTTCCAAGCAGATCTTCTCTCCTGAGTTCCAGGATTGTGTATTCAATTGTCTTTCTTACATCTCCTCTAATATGACTAATTGACAGTTCACAGTTTTTAATACATTCAAAATGGAAGTTTTGATTTCTTTCTCTCCTCAAACCTGCACTTATTCCACTCTTCCCGCATCAGCAAATGGTGCCACCATCTACCTAGTTGCTTAAGCCAAAAACCTGGAGTCATCTATAATTCCTCTTTCTGTTCCTTCACACACCACATCCAACCCATTGCCAAGCTGTGATGTTTCTACATCAAAAATACATCCTAAGAATGTTTACCTCTGTCTGCTGTCTTCATTGATCTTACAGTCTATTTACATCCTCTGCTCTCCTGACAGCAACAGCAACAATTTCAACTTCTTATCTTTCCTTTAATCTGTTTACCACACAGGACACTTTTTTTTTATAAATGTAAATCAAATCAATTTATTCTCTCCCTTAAACCCACTCAATTCCCTCCCTTCTCTTTCTGTTGTCCTTAGATTAAAATACAAATTTTCTGGTGTGACTTTCATGTGACCTGGTTTCTGCCAAGTTTGTTTCCTATAACTCTCTCCCTTTCTCTCCAGGTTTCAGACTCATTGTTCTCATTGTTCCTGGGACACTAAGCCCATTCAAATCTTTGGACTTTCGGACTTTGTTTTCTGTGCCTAGAAAAATTTCTTCCTACCTCTTTATTTGACTGGCTTATTTTAAGCCTGTAGGCCTCAACTAAATGTCATCTCCTTGGAGAATCATTCTTTACCTAAATTCTCTCTCCCCTCCCCCACTGTCTTTTCACTTTCTTTCATAGCACTTATTACTTATCACCATCTGTATTAACACTTTATTTATTTACCTTATTTACTTGTTTGTTTTTAAATTTACAAGAGAATGAATAAGAATAGTAGTGATCTATGTACTAAATAATATCATTTTTTCAAAACAACATGGGTTATAGTACAGATGTTAGGCTTAGGCTTTCAATACTAGCATGATTGTAGTTGTATACTTCTAATTTTTGTCCTTTTTTTTACTATTGCATTCTACTCACTGTTGAGAATCAAGAGTCTGAGTTTTCAGTCCAGCTCAGCCACTAGTTTTATGACTTTTGAAGTCCCTTTCATTCCTAGGAGGTATATTTTTTCATTTGTAAAATAATAATGTTGGAGGAGATAATCTTTAAGATCTTGCCAACTGTGATTTATGGATAAGTGATTGCTTAACACTATTAGGTATATGAAAATTAGTGTGTTCATTGTTATGGTTGGGGAACCTGAGACACAAAGAAACTGGGTACTGTCGCAGGTTACCCATCAGTATTGAATTCAGCTTTTCACTCAGTTCTGCACACAGGTAAAGAACAGCTTAGGCTGGTGCCTCTGGCACCCAGAAGCCTGCCTCTGCCCTCCAGAAGCTTGCCTCTGGGCTTCTTGTATCACTGTGGACTCAAATAAAAAGAATGTAGTAGACAGAGGACTAAACTAAGACTGTCTTGCTCCTTAAGCTGCTCATGGCTGAAGAGAGGACAGCATTGGGCACTTGTCCACTAGAGATTTGGTGCCAGGCTAAGTACCAAATGGGCTTCTAGGAGATCACAGGGCTTTAAGGGAAATATCTGGGACAAGGAGATTGTGGAAACCCCCTTTCCAAATTTCTGTTATCCCGTCCTGAATGTTTACTGGTTGCCAGGCCCTGTGGTAGATATTTTTTCTCCACTGATGAATTCATCAAATCTTATGAATCAGGCACTATTATTATCCCTATTTTACAGATAAGGAAACTTTCAAGATACAGGACATTAAATAACCTTCCCAAGTAAGTAACAAAGCCAATAATTGAATCCAAGCAGTTCTGGCACCAGAGCTTTTACTCTTACCTACTATATCATATCACCTCTAACTGGTCGTAGGTATGTAAGACATACAGAATTCAATAGCCTCTATACTTCTGGGATGAACATTTATTCTTCAGAAAGAGTTTCTAGGCACAAACATTAACATTAACACAGGGCTGTCTGCGCTCGGATCTATTCTCCACTCCTCTTTTTCACACTAAATTTCTTAGGCTTTCTTGTCCTCTCACTTCTTTTGTCCAATGGGAGACACCTGAGGGAGTCTTGTGAGCAGGTAGAAGGAAGAAACGGGGTATTTCCTTTACTTCCCACCCCTGTGCTTCAGAGAGATATATTCTGGAAATGGCTGTATCTCCTATACAATTCCAGCATCTGCTTAACTACTCCTCCATTCATGGTTTCTGAACCATCAGGCCACTCACCCCTTGATTTTAGTTTCAGTTTAGCACCAGTTTCTCTGTCCTGGCAACATTACCTTTCCCATTATCTATCTAGCCCTATGGGTGGTAGCAGTTTTCTGTGGTTGTTAAATGTTGGCTTTCCTCACCATCTCCTGTTTGATTTTTAGCTCTGCAGGTAAGATATATTTCCTATATTAAATGCTCTCTCTTTAAAAGATCTAGGGTTGTTTCTATTTTCTTGACTGGATTATGAATGATATAGTTGTCTATAACTTGTTGTCTATAGTTGTCTATAACTTCTACAATCCCAGGACTATTCACTATCACATAAATTAGTCCATAATCCTTGAAAGTATATATCATAACCTTTAATTATCCTGTTTGTTTACTTATTTGTTATCTATTTTTCCTCCACTCAAAGTAGATTGCAAAGTCCATGAAGAACTCTGTCTTGCATCCTGACCATCTATCACAATTCTTGGCACATAGGGATTCAATATTAATGAATGAATGCATCCGTCAAAAATATCCAAGTTTTTTTTTTAAGATTTCATTTATTTATTTGACAGACAGAGATCACAAGTAGGCAGAGAGGCAGGCAGAGAGGGAGGGGAGGCAGGCTCCCCGCTGAGCAGAGAGCCCGATGCAGGGCTCTATCCCAGGGTCCTGGGACCATGACCTCAGCTGAAGGCAGAGGCTCCACCCCCAGGCCCCCCAATCCAAGTTTTTATTAGATATCTCCTATGTGACAGTCACCACTGTAGGAAATACCAAGGTGAGTGATTCATTGTCCCTGATTTAAAAACAACAACAACAAAACACAAAAAAACACAACAACTTATAATTCTATTTAGCTGTGCTACCTTGGGCAAATATCTTTCAATCTTTGGGCTTCAGTGTTTATATATTTAACAGGGGGCTAACTAACAATCCCTGTCATGTTCTTCTTACAGGGTAACTGTAAGGACTACATGGAATAATAATGGGTGTGAATGTGACCAAGAATGTCAACACTCAGCAGCTTAAAAGTGTCAGCCTGGGTTGCATTGCCCAGATTTAGGGACATTATGAAGAGGTGGGTGTTTTCTCCGTTTTCCTGTTTTGCTGATGTTCCTTTGACTCATTCTCAGCAAAATAATTAAATGGAAAATTCATCCATCCACAAGCTACCTTTCACATTCCTGAGGATGTGAAGTAAAATCCTGGAATGGTTTGTGTGTCCTCCTGCGCGCGCGCCGCAGGGGTGCGCACGCGCGCCGGCGCGCTTGCGTTAGCAAAAAGAAGCTTGGAAAGCTGCAGAGGGTAAAGTTGAGGCTTTATCTTTTAAACCTCCATCTCTTCCATCTTTTAAACCTCCATTTATTTATCTGTAAAATGAAGATACTAATGCCTGTGTTCACAGGGTTGTTCTGAGAAGCGAAAGTAATGAGGATGAAAGCCCCAGAAGAGTACACAATAGGAGAGAGGATCAGAGGGGAGTATGCAGAGGGAGGGCTGGGGGAAGGGAGGCAAGAGACTGTTGGCATGGCTCCACTGGGGCAGGATCTTATTATTTCAGAGGCTGGCCCAACACCTCTGGCAACTTTAGAGAGGACTTTTAGCTGACTCGACACAACTGACACAACTGGGAAGCCCCACAATAAACAGCATCTAACTACAGCACGGGTGGGGAGGGAGGAAGAGGTGGCCTCCGCCTATTCCCCAGTGAAGGTCATTTTCACCCACCCTCTCCCTGCACCCCACTTCTCAGTTCTGAAGCCTTGGCAGGGGACAAAGACAGTCGGTTGGGACCCTCCTCCTACGCTTCTCCCAGTCAAGCACCTCTGGAGCTGGAGGGCGGAGAGGCAGAGCCTGCCAGCTGGGAAGGAACAACCTGACTGAAGGGGAGGTCCGGGGCGGAGGGGATTGGGCTGTAGGGCTGTGGAGGAGGGGAAGCGGAGGGGGCGCTTGGGCTTTCATTCGATCCAGCCCTGCCAGCCCAGCCTGCCTGAGACTACAGGCGCCAGCCACGCAGGCCTCAGAGAAGCCGGACTTCACGGGCACCATGCAGTGGATAAGGGGCGGATCAGGAATGGTGAGTGCATATAACCTCGGCTTACCCTCCCTGCACCTCAGTCCCCTAGCCCCACCCCGGGCTTCTTCACCCGCCCGCGGCCCTGCAGTGAGCCCCCTGGCTTCTGCCCACCGCCCTCTCTGCCACTGTCCTTGAGACAGTAGCGAGCTTGCTGTGGCCATTTTAGGAGCCCTTGTTCAATCGCCTGCTGAAGAAAGACCCCTCCCATCCCCCTCTGCATCCCTACCCAAATCCCCCATTGGGGTGTAATGAGAGTGGGGGTTACCTGGAAGGCCAAGGGGGCAAAGGGGGCTGGCAGAGGGTCTCCCTGGGAACAGTGAGTCTTGAAGGTGCCGGTGAGCTGCTATGGGTTTGGGAGGGAGAGGGTAATCAAAAAGCCTGGGATTGTGGAGAAGGCAGTATGGAAGAGCTTCATGGTCCCCCAAATAGGCTGCATGTACCCCTTCACTCTGGCCAGTCTCAGGTCTTGAGGGCTAGGGAGTGACTCTCAAGGATGCTGCATAGTGGGGCCCTGGAGCTCTTTCTTGCCTGGGCTGGAGTCATGCTGTCCACTCGGGGTTTTGTAAAGGAGAGAGACCTGCAGAAACCCTCATCCTGGAAATGTGTCTGAGCCCTATTCAGTTAGAAGAGCTCTTTCTCATTCCCACCCCCCATCTAAGGAGTGTGTGCTTGTGTGTGTGTTTAGTATTATCTTCCAACAGTTCATTCTATTCTATGGTGCTCCCTTCCCCACCTGGAGACCTTGGAATGACTTCCCTTGAAGAGAGGAAATGGTGGCTGCATCATGATGCATCACTCACTCAGCCGGGGGTAGCTCAAGTATGGTCAGAGACTCTGGGGGATTGGAGGCATTGGGCGAGAGGGTCTTAGAGGGCAGTTGGGTTGGGGCAGCAGCAGTTGTTGGCAATCTTAGCCCACACTTCTGCACTGCCAGGCACAACCCACAGCTGAAGGAAAGTAGCCTGAAGCAGTTGGGTAAAAACTGATATTTAACTATTTTTTTACTCCTGTTCTGGAAGGGAAGAGGAATTTGGTATGGATTAGGACTGTATTCAGAGGAGCTGTCCTCCTTTCCTCATGGTTTCCTTAGGATTCTATTTCACTGATTCTTAAAGGCAACCAGTTTATATTCCTATATGCCAGAGCTTTAAGAGACTCTTAAAGCTTCTCTCCTTCCCTGGGGTCCTATCAAAGCTGTTTCAAATGTTTGTAGAACCAGAAAAGACCTTCAAGTCCTTGTCATCCATTCAGGAAAGCTGCAGACCAGAGAATGGGAGAGACTTGCCCAGGGCCACACAGCTCCATGAAGGCAAAACTGTTTCTAGCATAGGAGTCTTCTGTATTTTTATCATTGTCCCTCTCCACTGCTTCACAAAATCAACAGTTCAAGCGGTGCCAATAGGCAGAGAGGAACAAATAGTAATGATCTTGGGAAACACTTCTTTCAGGATGAACTAATGCCATGAAATTTGCCTGAAAAACAAAACAAAACATGACAGTCCTGGTATTTCTTGCAGCTGAGTATGGGTGAGACCTCCCACCTCTTCTAAATATATTTTAGTATAGGGGTCCAGAGCCACCCATTGACAACAGATTAAGTTAATGGGAGAAATCTGAAGTCTTGCCAATTGTGTGTGAGAGAAAGGAGGGAATAACAGATACCTTGTAGAGACTATGGAATTAAAGATGTATTGATAGGGATTTCTTATTATATTTTTAGGGGACTTGAGTGGTGAATATTATATAATGAAAGCATTTATTTAATCATTTGCCAGAATTTAAGAAAATTTATTCCCGTCTGGAGGCAGGAAACCTCTAGTTTTGGCCCTACTATTGTTTTGATAGGAATGTTTGAATCTCAGTTTTCTCATCTGTTAAATGGGGCTATTAATGATGACCAAAATTCCTTGGAGATCTGAGATTCCAGATTCCTAAAAGTAAATGTTGGACGAAATGGCTCATTTTGGAAAAAAAAATAGGGATTATTTGTTTAGCAACCATTTCATAATGTGGCCAGTCAAAAGGTCTTTACTCCTTGTTCTTTCATTTGCAAAGTGCTTGAAATTTATATTAGGCTTTTTATAACAGTGGGATTTCTTTTTAGAACATTTGACTACTTTAACTGATTGCACGTGTCACATGTGAATGGAAGTCCTTGAACATGAAACACCAGTAGGGATTTTACAGAATAAAATCTGTCTCAGTAGAGAGTGTTAAAAAAACCTGTGAGTACACCTTTGATAGTAAATTGTTTAGTATATTTATTCATAACTTCTGTTTGCAATGCAGTTTGTGCTGAGTTAGGCCTAGAGTAGAAAGAGTACTGGTCTCAGAGTCACAAGTCTGAGGCTGAAGTCCTGGCTTTTATACTTCTCAGCTCTGAAACACTTACCAATTATCAGACTTCTTTCATCTCAGTTTTCTCATCTATAAAATGGGTGTAAAATACCTTATTTCACAGGTGTTATTGAGGTTGTTAATTCATTAAAAATATGGAGTATCTACTATGAGTTGGCACTGATTTTGGTGCTGGGGAGATAGCAGTGAGCAAAAACAAGGTCTCCATTTTCATGGATCTTACATTCTGGGAGTTGGGTGTTCACTAAACAATTACACAAATTAATATGGCAGGATGTGCTAAGCACTAAGAAGAAAAAGAAAACCTGGTAAAAGAATAGAGAGAAATAGGGGATGGGATGATATATTAGACAGATGATTTAGAGTCTATCTGATTAAGTGACATTTGAGCATAGATGTGTAGGAAATAAAGAAACAAGCTCTGTGCAGATATTTAGAAGAGGGTTCTAGACATAAGAAACAGCTAGAGAAAGGGGCTGGAGAGAGGTAGAGGACAACTGGCTTGTTTAAGGAACAGCATGGAAGTCAGTTTCCCTGGGGACATTTAATCTGAGTGAGATGGGTAGCTTATGGAAGGTTTGAATATATAAGGAACATAATCTGCCTTAAAATTTAACAGAATAAATTGAGTGAAGCAAAGGTAAAAGGTGTAAGGAGGCTCTTAAAATAGTCCAGGTTAGAGGGGATGGTGGTTTGGACAAGGGTAAAATGGCTATACCCAGAGTCATTTGTAGATAATTTGTGTCTTTTTCCTTTCATCACCCATCTGATTCTCATACAGCTGAGTGTGGGTCTAGAATGAATGAAGAATGGGTGGATGTAGGCAAGGACATTTCATCTCTAAGTCAATGATCAAATGATCTGCTTTGGGTTCCTGGCCTCTGATGGGGCTAATTGAGGGTTGGTTCTATGTGAATTACCAGCAAGCCAGTTCCTTGTTTTCTAAAATTCTGTACAATAAGATTAATTATATTATTACTACTTTAGAGATGTGGTATACTTAGCATATGTGATATCTGGAATAACTCATTTTAATATTCCCATTTATATGACAAAAGTATTTTCAATAATAATCATGTAGTAATAATTATTTTCTTGTTTTGATTTTAATTTTAAAATAATTAGTAATGAAAAAGAGGAAATAACTTCAGTTTAAAAGATATTTAAATTCAGTAACATCTCACATATAACCTAAAATGTGCACTTACTAAACAAAAATAGTACACATGCAGTTTGTATTATTTTTGGTGTTTTAAATTTTAAGCACAAATAAAAACTCCAATTGGTCAAATAGAATGACAGAATTGTAGTGACTTACTTTCTGTTTCTTTGACTTTACAAACAGTGCTATCATTGTTTACTTTGAACCTACTATTTAAGTGATGAAACATGTAATACCAGAGGGATTGCAGACATGAAATTCACCCAAAGCTACCTTGAATAATTCTAAAGCTTTGCAAGTGAAAGGAAATAAGGGAACACATATAAAGTCTGTGTATATGGTGGTGGTATGGGGGGCACAACTGAATCCACTTCCTTGTAGAATGCAGTGCTATTAAAGGATAAGTAATATAAGGTGATGATTTAAAACTCAATAACAACAGTAGCTTAGAACTTCGACCAATAAAAGGTTTTCTATAGAGAGGAGCATGCTATTACGGACATTGTTTAAAATTACTGATTCATAGTGATAAAAATAATTTGACTTTTCATCTTTAGAAAATTTTCTATAGATAGTGCACTCCCTCATTGCCTGCACTGAGAGTTGCCCACTTCCACTGTCCCACACTTAATATGCCACTGCTTTGGAGAATATGAAATCATAGACTAAATTCAATGCCAAATTTCATGTGACCTTTATAAAATCCACAATGTTGGAGTTGGTAGAAATCTCTGCATAGGTAAGATAAAATGGCCAATTACTAATTTTGATAGTTGGCTTGATTCTGCTGTGAATAACAGAGATCTAACTACACTGGCTTAAAACACACAGGTTTTATTTCACATAAAGGAAGTCAGGAGATAGGCATACCAGGGCCAGTATGGCAACTTCATGAAGCTTTTAGGAACATCTCTCCTGCACTATCCGAGCATTTGGCTTTCATTGTTGAGGTTGCTTAATGGTCCCAAGATAGGTGTGGAAGCTCCAAAACATCAGTTAACATCCACAATTTAAGAAACAGGAAGGTTAAAAGAAGAGGAAAAGAACTTCGCTATCCTTTTTAAAGAAATCCTCCTAAAGGTCCTATTTAATATTTCTACTTATATCTCATTGGTCAGAACTGAGTCACAAGAATGTTTCCAGCTGCAAGAGAAACTTGGGAAAGTAGTCATGTAAACTGGGTGGCAGTGTGCACAGCCAACAATCAGGGGCCAAGTTTCTGATACAAAGGAAGAAGGGGAGAGTGGGCTGTGGAAGACAATCTACAGTCATTGCCACAGTTAATTCACATGTATATCTGCCAGTGTAAAAACGCAGAACCTCAGGACTTAATTTGGCTTTGGACTATGAGCCATAGCCTGACTGATGCTGCCATAGTCAAAATACTGCCATCAATCTGATGAAAGATCATTTAAGATGTGACATACCCTAGTCTTCCTTTGCTTCCTCCTAGTGACAGAGTCTTCTTTTGAGACCAGATGAATAAGGATATCCCTTCCAGAAATAGGGAATGCAAAATGAGGACTAGTGTTTAGGGAAGAGGTAGAGAGAGGAGATGGCAAGTACAGTATGAGCCATGTTGAGTCTGAGATGCTTGGATAGCCGTGTATGGGGCATATCCAATAGGCAGTGTGTGACCTATGTATCAAGCTCAGTGGATTGGGAGGTATTAGTGACAGTTGAAGTTCTGACAATAGACATAATTTCAAAATGCAGTTCAGCCTGGGGAAATGAGGGGTGGGAACAAAATTTGAGCCTCCTCCTTTTTTGAGGTGTTCTCTTAAACCAGAACAGATCCAGTCCGCTCTGTTATCTACTTTCCAGAATTTGATGGCAAGTATAGTTTCAGGCTTTATTCTTTATAATACTTATGTTACTTCTGGGCTGCCTCAGGTATAATGTCCAACCTGACGGACACTGGGCTTAATTTAGTCCAAGTCCTTAGATCACGGGTCAGCAAACTACAGTCTGCGGGTCAAATCCAGCCTACAGACTAAGAATGGTTTTTATATTTTTAAATAGCTGGAAAAAAGATTGAAAAAAAATACTATGTGACACTTATATGAAATTACATGAAAATTTATATGAAATTCAAATTTCAGTGTCCATAAATTAAGTTTTATGGGAACGCAGCCATGTCCATTCTGCTTTTATGATACAAAGGCAGAGTTGAGTAATTGTCAGAGACACATATCCTGCAAAGCTTACAACATTCACTATTTGACCCATTGTAGAAAAGGTTTGCAGACCCCTTCCTGAATGTCCCTCAGTAACTGGGAAAAGAATCTGCATATCTCAATTCTCAGTTAAATGTGCCTTCTGTAATCTTCATTAGTCGGGGACAAGGGAAGGGAAGCTCACATGTTATATGCCAGTTACACTAAATGTAATCTCAGTCAATCCTCACATTAGCCTCTACAAAATGGGTTTTAATATCCACATTTGTTAGTTTATAAGGTCTTGTAATAAATATTTGCTGAGCATCTACCATATGATAGGTACTCTTCTAGTGATTGGGGATACAGCAGGGAATGAAACAGAAAAATATCCCTGCCCTCTGGGAGTTCATAGCCTAGTCTGGTTTAGAAGCAGGGATAGAGAGTTTAAGTACCTTGCTCAGGGGTAACTAAAGGGCAGCATCAGATTTCAAATCAAGATCTGATTTTAAAAACCTTACTCTTTCCACAACCCACCCATCCAGCTACAACCCATTCACCCCCATCCCTCTATCCATTCCTCATCCACTCATTGATTTACTCACCCATGCACACATCAATTTATTTGGTCCATCCATCAGTTCATACATTTATCCAATGTATTTATTGGTTATTTATAAACTGCTAGGTGCTGGTGATACAACAGGCAGAGTTATCTAGCTTTCATCACTCCATCTTGGTATTAGCAACATTGTATAATGTTTGGGAGCATAGACCCTGGAACCAGATTCCCTGAATTCAAATACTTGCTCTGGCCACTTATTGTCTGTGTGGTCTTGGGCAGCCTACTTAACCCCTCAGGGTCCTCATTTTTAAAGTTGGGAAGATAGTAGTACATACCCATTTGATAGTGTTGCTGTGAAGATTAAATGAGTGGATGCATATAAGGTACTTTGAACAATGCCTGGGGGAGAGTAAAAGCTATATAAATATTTATTGTTTTAATTTTTATATTCCCTTCAGAGCCCAAGTCCATCCCATTTGGCTCAGAACCACAGCTTCATTTGTTTGCAATTGCCAAGTAATCATATAACATTCCTCAGGGTCCTTCTAGCTAATCTGAAAAGAAATTTATGTCAGTACTTAATAACAACTCAATATGTTCCCTTCCCCATGTAATAGATGCATGACAAAATTTATTTATCCTGAATAGGTAATATATGCACATGGCACAAAATTCAAAGAGCAGGGAAGGGATTGAGGTAAAAATTAAGTTTTCATAAGTTTTTTCTTTTTTTTTTCTGCCCCTGGTTCTTGGTTGCACAGTCTACAGACAGCCACTGTCATATGTTTCTTAGGTGTTTGCATAGATATATCCTATGCCTTTTCAAGCATTTACTTATGTATATATATATACACATGCGTACACACACACACTTCTTTTCTTTATATAGTTAGCATATTCAACAGTTCTGTTCCTGCCTGTTTTTCAATTAATAATACTCTTGAAGATTATTCCATACCATTACATGCATATATGCCTCTTTTTGTATGGCTACATAAGATTCTACTGTGTCCTTTATTGATCTCTAGTCATTTGCCATAGTAAACAATGCTGCAATGGATTTTAACAGGCCATTTAAGAAAATGAATGTTTATCAAGCAGCTACTTCCAGGGCACTGTCTCAACCTGAGGTATGGGATAGTCAAGACAAGATTAATTTATGCCATCAGGAGCTTATAATTCAGTAGGAGAGATAAAAGTCAGCCTGGGTAAAATGCTATAGAAGGTACAAAGACGGTGATATGAGTACAGTAGAGCAAATACATGGTTGAGGGGATTCAGAAGATTGGACATGACTTCCTAGAATAGAAGTATTTAAGCTGTACTGTCAAGCCTTTCAGATAATAGAGTTGGCCTGGAACAAAAAAAAAATGTTCCCAGCCGATAGAACAATATTAGACAAAGAATTGAGGCATGAAAATGATAGTATGTTCTGGAAATACAATATGGGTGCTCTGGTGTGGCTGGATCCAGTAATTATGGCAAGATGAACTGGGACTACATCAAGAAAGACCTTGAATCCTTGAATGCCAGGCTCAAAAGTTTTGCCTGGTTAGAAAGGGCAATGACATGATAAGACTGAGTGATGGAGGGTTCCTTTCATTGCACGAATGGAAAGGTAAGAGAATGGGAGAGGTTGCCTTGATAGCTGGAGGTAGTACACACACACACACACACACACACACACACACACACACACACACATTATCCTAGCCCAAGCTGTCAGGCAGGAGGAGTTCCCTTTTAGCATTTTTGTTTTATTCAGGTATTCAATTGATTAGATGGGACACATCCACATTGGAGAGGACACTCTGCTTTATTCAGTCTATAGATTCAGATGTTAATCTCATCCAGAAACACCCAGAATAATGTTTAACCAAATATCTGGGTATCCTGTGGCCCAGTCTAGTTCAAGCTGATACATAAAATTAACCATCACATAGCCTTGCTTATCTTCTGAGTCTGCTGTGAGAATCAGATGAGTGAGTAGACAGGAAAGGGCTGTGTGATCTCTGCTATTTTCCACCCATGTAAGGAGTAATTAGTATGACAGGACAGAGGGGTATACACTTGGGTGGGCAGAATACAGTCTTTTCTTCTTCCCTGAATTCAGACCTCAGAAGACCAGACCTAACTCTTTGCTGAGTGTTAAGAGATGCAATAAGAATTTCATTCACGGGGTGCCTGGGTAGCTCAGTGGGTTAAGCCTCTGTCTTAGGCTCAGGTCATGATCTCAGGGCCTGGGATCGAGCCCCACATACGGCTCTCCACTCAGCAGGGAGCCTGCTTCCCCTCTCTCTCTGCCAGCTGCTCTGTCTACTTGTCTTTCTCTCTGTCAAATAAATAACATCTTAAAAAATAATTTCATTCACGAGGGACAAATCCTCCCACCTAAGCCTGAAGCTTCCTGAATTCTCTGCTTGAGAGACTGAGAAAGGCCCCAAACACATGACATGATGAAAGGAACTTCTTAGGAGCCCATTGCTTTGAGAAGTTTTCTCATCATGCTCTTTTTGATGTGTCTATGTGTGTGTTAGAACATGACTAGTTCTGCAAGTGATTAAGCTGTTCAGTAATGGAAACCAGGCAGTTGGTAGAAATAAATGCATTCAGCTAGGTCTAAGAAGCCTTATTGTCACGAGGAAACATTTTGTCAAAGAGTCTCAGGGAAGTGACATTAAGTTGAGTCAACCGTGTAAAGATTCTGGGAAAGATCCTAATAACTGGATTTAAAAAAACAACAACAACCACAACACCAGACAATGAGGTTTGTGGGAAGTTTGGGGGAGGCAGCAGGAATAGCATGTACAAAGTCCTTGAGGTTGAAATAATCTACTATTTTTGAGGGATAGAAAGAAGACCAGTATGATTGGAGCATAAGGAGAGAGGGACAAGTGGCATGATAGACTGGTAGAGTCAGGCAGGGACTAGCTCACACAGGGCCTTATAGGCCCAGGGAGGGTGTGCATCAGCTATCCTCAAAGATAGCATGGTTTCATGGTTAATAGCACATACTCTGGAACTAGACTGCCAAGGTTCAAATTCTGATTCTGCTACTTAGTTTTGTGACCACGAGCATGTTCTCTAAACTTTCTGTGCCTCAGATATAACCTCTCAAAAATGAGGTTAATAATGGTACTACCCATAATGTTATGGGGATTGAGTTAATAAGCTTGGAGTATATGACAGTGCTGGACACTGGCAAGGGCTATTTATTCTAAGTACAATAGGAAGCATTTGAAGCGGTGGAATGATTGGGTTGACTTATTAATCTGAGAAGCTAACTTTTACAAACTCTATAGAAAATGGATTGAGGAGGACAAAAGTGGAGATGGCAAGCCCAATGAACAGATTGCTGCAGAAATGAAGTCAGTGAAGTTGGGGAGAGAGGGAAAATTTAACATCAATTCTGGAGATAGAATCAATGGTAATTGCTGCTGGATTGATTGAAAGAGGTGTAGGACAGGAAGGAAACAAGGAAGATGATTCTTAATCTTCTGGCTCTGCCACTGACTAGCCATGTAATTGTGGGCAAGGGATTTAACCATTCTAATCTTCAGTTTCCTTTTGTATTAGTCAGTGTTCTCCAGAGAAGCAGTAGCAACAGGGTGTGCATGTGTGTGTGTCTAGAGGAAGAGGGAGTGATATTTTAAGGAATTTGTTCATGTGAATATAGAGGTACATGTCCAAAACCTGCGGGGTAGGCCAGCAAAGCTAAGAGTTGCAGTCTGAGTCCAAAGGCAGTCTGCTGGCAGAATTCTTTCTTGCTTAGGGGAGTTCAGTCTTTGCTCTATTAAAGCCTTCAACTGATTAGATTAGGCCCACTCAGATTATAGAATATTATTTTATTCGAAGTCCACTGATTAAGTGTTAATTTCATCAAAAATACCTTCACAGAAATATTCAGAATAACGTTTGACCAAATATCTGGGCATCAAGGCCCACTCAAGTTGACACATAAAATTAACCACAGTACCTTATCTATGAAACCTGGTTATTGGTACTATGTGAGGATGAAATGACTTAATCCATGTAAAGCACTTGGTACAGTGTCTTTCACATAGCAAGGGCTCAGTTGATGATAACCTTTATTATTTTAATACAATAATAATTTCTCACATTTCTTTGGTGTTTTGCATTTTCAAAGCACCTTCACACATATGACTTGATATAAGTCTCACAACAGTGTTTGTACTTTAAAGTTGGAGAAACTAAACCTGGGAGAGATGAAGTATCTTCTCCACTCACCTATCTCCAAACAGAGCCAGGATGAGAAATAGGTCTGTAACTTTATAGTAACTCTTCAAGCATTAGTCTCCTCACTTGTTAGAAGTGGATGTTTGCCTGGCATCCTTCATTCCAGAGGTGAAGGGTACAAGTGATAGGATCATGAATGCAATAAGGCTTGAGAAAAATAGCTGATGTTTACCAGGCCAGCATTTATTTTGTGCCAGGCACTTTTCTAAGTGTTTTGCATGTGTATCTAATTTTTTTATCTAATATTTTTTCCAAATATCCTATGAGGCAGACACAATTCTGTGGGACTCTCAGGCCACATACTTGGAGGTAATATTCATATATATATATATATATATATATATATA
>NW_022631201.1:399000-521285 GCF_010015895.1 Lontra canadensis | reverse complement strand
TGTGTGTGTGTGTGTGTGTGTGTGTGTACACACACACACACACACACACATTAAATTTTGGTTATTAGTTGATTTATGTAATTGTTTGCTCCCATATTGGGGGCATAGATATTTAAGGTTGTTAGACTTTCTTTTGGATAGACCTTTTAAGTATGATATAGTATTCCTCTATATCACTTACTACAGTCTTTGGGTTAAAATCTAATATGTCTGATATGAAAATTGCTATCTTGGCTCTCATTTAAGGTCTGTTGTCATGAAAAATGGTTCTCTATCCCCTCACTTTCAATCTAGAGGTCTCTTTGGGTTCAAAATGAGCCTCTTGTAGACAGCATGTGAATGGGTCCTGCTTTTTTATCCAATCTGAAAGCCTGTGCCATTTGATGAGAGCATTCAGTCCATCCACATTGAGAGTAATTATTGGAAGATATGAATTTAGTGCCATTATACTGCATGTAAAGTTACTGTTTCTATAAAGTGTCTGTTAATTTCTCATCAATATTACTCTCGGGGTCTTTCTTCTTTTTTAGAATCCCCCTTAGTGTTTCTTGCAGGTGTGGTTCGGTGGTCACATATTCTTTCAGTTTCTGCTGCTCCTGGAAGCTCTGTATCTTCTATCCGTGCTTGGGTGTCATTCAGAAAGTCTTGCTAGATATATTTTTTTAAAAAGATTTTATTTATTTATTTGACAGACAGAGATCACAAGTAGGCAGAGAAGCAGGCAGAGAGAGAGGAGGAAGCAGGCTCCCTGCTGGGCAGAGAGCTCGATGCGGGGCTCCATCCCAGGACCCTGGGATCATGACCCGAGCCGAAGGCAGAGGCTTTAACCCACTGAGACACCCAGGCACCCCTGGATAAAATATTCTTGGCTGCATGTTCTTCTCATTTAGTGCCCTGAATATGTCTTGCCAGCTCTTTCTGGCTTGCCAGGTCTCTGTGGATAGGTCCGATGTTGTTCTGATGTTCCTTCCTCTGTATGTAAGAAATCTCTTCCCCCTAGCTGCTCTCAGAATAGCTTCCTTGACTCTAAGATTTGAAAGTTTCACTGTTATATGTTGGGGTGTTGATCTATTTTTATTGATTTTGGGAGTGGTCTCTTTTGCTTCTTGGACACAAATGCATATTTCCTTCCCCAGAGTAGAGATATTCTCAGCTATGATTTGCACAAATATACCTTCTAGTCCTCCCTCTCCACCCCCCAGGAACCCCAATAATTCTGACATTGGAACATTTTATGACATCTTTGATCTCTCTAAGTCTGTTCTCATGTGCTACTAGCTGTCTATTCCTATCTTCCTCAGCTTCCTTCCTTTCTATCAGCTTATCTTCAAGGCACTAATTTGTTCTTCTTCATCATGTGAGAGTATCCAATTTAGACTGCATCCCATTCACAACATTTTAAAGTTCAGTCTGATTAGATTTCATTTCTGCCCTTAGAGATTCTATATTGTTACTAATGCTTTTCTTAAGCCTAGCTATTGACTTCATGATTGCTACCCTGAAGTCTATCTCTGACATCTTACTTATATCTATATGCATTAGACCTGTGGTAGAAGACATTGTCTCTGGTACTTTCCTTTGTTGGGAGTTCCTCCTCTTAATCATTTAATTGAGGGATGGTTGAGGGAATGTACAGAATCCAAAATATCAACCACTATCCAAGCATAATGCACCTTACAAAAAATACAAAGTGGTCAGAAGCTAACACAGATACAGCACCAAATCCAAGATGATCCAAAACAATAAAAAAGAAAGAAAAAAGAAAAGAGGAAAAAAAAGAGGGAAGGGGAGGCAGATTATAATCTCTCAGGCTGGCTGGACACAGCAAGGTGATTTGCCTGTTCCTGCTTCATTTTTGGTCTCTGTGTTAGAGCATACTATATCTCAAAATTGCAAAGAAATCAGAACTTAGATATATATCAAGATTAAACTGAGTAGAGTGAATAATGGTCTAGTATGGGGCATAAATCTAAAAAACATATATGTGAAAAAAAAAGTTAAGAAGTCACTTAAAAAGATATGTTGCAATTGCACTGCTGGGTATTTACCCCCAAAGATTCAGATGTAGTGAACAGAAGGGTCATCCGTACCCCAATGTTCATAGCAGCAATGGCCACAGTTGCCAAACTGTGGAAAGAGCCAAGATGCCCTTCAACAGACTAATGGATAAAGAAGGGATGGTCCATATATACAACAGAATTTTATGCCTCTATCAGAAAGGATGAATACCCTTTTGTATCAACATGGACGGGACTGTTAGAGATTATGCTGAGTGAAATAAGTCAAGCAGAGAGTCGATTATCATATGGTTTCACTTGTGGAGCATAAGGAATAACACAGAGGACATTGGGTGAAGGAGAGGATAAGTGAGTTGGGGGAAATCGGAGGGGGAGACAAACCATGAGAGACTGTGGTCTCTGAGAAACAAACTGAGGGTTTTGGAAGGGAGGGAGGTAGATAGTTGGGAGGGACAGGTGGTGGGGTGGGTATTAAGGAGGGCATGCATTGCATGTAGCACTGGCTGTGGTGCATCAACAATGAATCTTGGAACACTGAAAAAATAAAATTAAAAGAAAATTTTAAAAAATGGAAATTATTTAAAAAAAATACACTGGGAAATAATCTATTTGAAATGGGAGCAGGGTTTAAAAAAATAAGAAAAGAAACTAAAAAATGAATGTAAAATTTTAGCTTGAAGTATAAACAAGTTGTGAGAGAACATCTGGAGAACCCTATATTATTTTTCCCTGGTGCTGGAGTCTTACAGTCCTGTAAGAAATAAGCTTATCATTCACCTGTTCTTGCAGTCTATCCCTCTGGGGGAGGGGCCTGCTGCTTGGCTTCTTTGTCATCTTTGTCTGGGTGGAGTTTCACCACCTCTCATGGGGGGGGTAGGCTTAATGTGAGCTGTTTGGCTGGCAGCTTTTTTCCCCTGGCATCTTTCTGCTTCTCTTTAGTGGGTCAGAGCAAGCATCACCATGCAGGACTCTCCAGCCCAAAGTCAGTCACAATGTCACAGTCCCTGCCCCCAACCCCAATCAACAAGCCTTCCAGGTGAATCTGTGTCCATCGCTGCATGTGCCAAACTCCACAAACTCTAGCAATCCTTGCCCACTGCACCTCTCTCAGGGGAGTCATGGGGACCCGTGAATATCTCTGTGCCTTGTGACTCCACAACTGCCAGTGGCTGTGGGATTGCACATGTGTACCCTCTTCCACAGCTCCTAGGTCCTGCTGGGTGCCACCTCAGCATCTCTTCGTGGGCCACACCACCCTGAGAGCTGTCCCTGTCATGGGCACAAGCCATTCTCTATCTCCCTTAGGATCTTAGATAGCCCACATCTTCTAGTCCTTTTCAGGGTGCTCAGGCAGAGGGCTGTCTCCCTACTGGCTCTGGGCTCACTGACCATAACCAGTCTCCCTGCTCCACTGCTTGGGGATTCTATTGGTTCAGGCTTCCCTGTTCTTTCTGAATCTCTTGGACTCCTGAGGGCACAATGATCTCCCTAGAATTCTGTCCTATTTGCCCCCTGTGCCCTTTTCAGTGGGGGATGCCTCTCACTACAGTAGATTTCCAAGGGTGCTGATTTTTTTTTTTTTTTTGCTCCGGGGTTATATCACTTTATGGCGACTGGCTTATGGACACTCCCTTCCCCTCCACTTATCTTTGGATATTTCCCTTGAAGATTCAAAGTTCTGCACCTCCTAACTTGCAAAAAGTAGTAGTTTTCTTGCTTGTGGAGATCCAAATAAATCTTCTCATATCTTAGATTGAATTCATGTGTATTCAGAATAGTTTGATCATTATCCAGCTAAACTGGAGGGACCAGATGAAATGAGGTCCCCTACTCAGCCACCAACTTGCTCCCCTCCAGGAGACTTTGGTTAGTTTCTTTGCTAGTAATTGGTATGTTTGAATTTCTATTTCTTCCTGTTTTGGTTTTGATAGTTTGTACATTTCTAGGAATTCATCCATTTCTTGCAGATTTACCAGTTTGTTGGCATATAATTGTTCATAGTATTCTCTTATAATTTTTGTATTTCTGTGGTGTTGGTTGTGATCTCTCTGGTTTCATTCATGATTTTACATTTTGGTCTTTTCTTTTTGATATGTCTGGCTTGGGGTTTATTAATTTTATTAATTCTTTTGAAGAACTAGCTCTTCATTTCATTGATCTGTTCTACTGTTTTTTTTATTATTCCTATATTATTTATTTCTGCTCTAATCTTTGTTTCCTTTCTGTGCTGACTTTAGCCTTTATTTGCTGTTCATTTTCTAGCTCCTTTAGGTGTAATGGTATGTTGTGTATTTGAGAGTTTTCTTGTTTCTTCAGGCTTGTATTGCAATACACTTGCTTCTTCAGACTGACAGCCTCTTCTGCATCCCAAAGGTTTTGGACTCCCATGTTTGCATTTTCACTTGCTTCCATGTATTTTTAAAAATTTCTTCCGTAATTTCCTCGTTTACTCTCTCATTCTTTTGTAGGATGTTCTTTAACCTCCATGTATTTGTGGTCTTTCCAGATTTTTTTCTTGTGCTTGAATTCTAGTTTCATAGCGTTATAATCAGAAAAGATGCATGGTATGACTTTGGTCTTTTTGAATTTGTTGAGGCTTATTTTGTGAACCAATATGTGACCTATTCTGGAGAATGTTCCACGTGCACTTGAAGAGAATGTGTATTCTGCTGTTTTAGGATGGAATGTTCTAAATATACCTGTTAAATCCGTCTCTTCCAGTGTGGCATTTAAAGCCATTGTTTCTGGGGCGCCTGGGTGGCTCAGTGGGTTAAGGCCTCTGCCTTCAGCTCAGGTCGTGATCCCAGGGTCCTGGGATCGAGGCCCACATTGGGCTCTCTGCTCGGCAAGGAGCCTGCTTTCTCCTCTCTCTCTCTCCGCCTGCTGCTCTGCCTACTTGTGATCTCTGTCTGTCAAATAAATAAATAAAATTTAAAAAAATAAAGCCATTGTTTCCTTGTTGAATTTCTGCTTAGATGATCTGTCCGTTGATGTAAGTGGGGTGTTAAAGATCCTACTATCATTGTACTATTATCAATTAATTCGTTCATGTTTGTTATTAATTTTTATGTATTTGGGTGCTCCAACATGGGTGAATAAATGTTTACAATTGTTAGATCTTCTTGATGGATAGAACCCTTAATTATGATATAATGCCTTTTTTCATCTCTTGTTACAGTCTTTATTTTAAAATCTAGTTCATCTGATGTTAGTATGGGTACTCCAGCTTTCTTTTGACATCCATTAGAATGATAGATCATTCTCTAGCCCTCACTTTCAGTCTGCAGCTGCCTTTAGTTCTAAAATGAGTCTCTTTTATGTAGCACATAGATGGATCTTATTTTTTTTTAATCCATTCTGATACCCTATGTCTTTTGATTAGGGGCATTTAGTTCATTTACTTTCAGAGTGATTATTGAAATATATGAATTTAGTGCCATTGTATTACCTGTGAAGTTAGTGTTTCCAGCAAATGTTCTCAGGTCCTTTAGAGTCTTTGTTGCTTTTAGTATTTCTTTTCTTCACTCAGATAGTCCCCCTTATAATTTCTTGCAAGGTTGGCTTAGTGGTCACAAACTCCTTTAGTTTTTGTTTGTCTGGAATAGTCTTTCTCTCTTCTGTGTTCTGAATGATAGTCTTGCTGGATAAAGAAATCTTGGCTGCATATTTTTCTTATATAACATGTTGAATATATCACGCCACTTTCTTCTGGCCTGACAAGTTTTTGTGGACATATTTGCTGTGAATCTGATCTCTCTTCCTTTGTAGGTTGAGGACTTTTTTTTCCCCCTTTCTGCTTTTGGGATTCTTACTTTGCTGTGTATTTTGTTCATTTGACTCTGATATGCCTTGCAATGGTTAGCTTTTGTTGAATTTATTGGGGGATTTTCTGCACTTCCTGAATTTTGATGTGTGTATTCTTCCCCAGATTAGGGAAGCTTTCAGCTATAATTTTCTTCAGTAAAATTTCTGCCACTTTTCCTCTTTCTTCATTTTCTGGGAATCTTATGGTATGAACATTGTTGTTTTAATATGTCACTGAGTTCCCTAAGCCTACCTTCATGATTTATTACTTTTCTTTCCCTCCTCTTTTCAGCTTCATTGTTTTTCCATAATTTTACCTTCACTGATTCATTCCTCTGCTTCATCCATCCTCATTTTTTTTGGCTTCCATTTGAGATTGTATCTCAATTATAACATTTTTAATTTCAGCCTGATGAAGTTTTATTTCTTTTATCACTGCAGTAAGGATTCTCTAGCATCTTCGATGCTTTTTTCAAGCCTAGCTAGTATCATTATAAATGTTGTTTTAAATCAAGTTCGTACATTTACTTATATCTGTAGTGATTAAATCCCTGAACATTTCTTCTTCCTGTTCTTTCTTTTGGGGTGAGTTTCTCTATCTCTTCATTTTTTTTTCCAGAGAAGACAAGAGGAAAGAAAAAATATCTAGATCTTGGGTATGTTTTAATCTGCTCGTTAAAAGAATCTAGAACCAATAACAATAATAAAAAAACAGAAAATGAATAAAACAATAATATATAAAATAAAAATAAAAAATAAAGGAAATAAAAAAAAGAAAATAACTGAGAAAATAATAATTAAAAACATTTAAATAAAGTAAAGAGGAAGCTAGATCCTATTTCCTCTAGAGCTGAAGTTTTGCAGCACTGTGATCAGTAGACTTGGTGTGAGTGAGTTGTTTATACTGTTCTTCTGGGGGAAGGGCCTATTGTGTTGATTCTTAGATGGACTTGCTGTAGTAGAAATGTGCCTCCAGGGCTTGGCAGAGTGGGGCTTGTTGTAAGTGCCTCCAGCCTTCACTATGTGGTGCTGTTTTGCTCCATGATGGCTTTCAGCACTGATGAGCAGGATGAAAATGGCGGTTCCAAACCCTCTAGCCCTGGTCCTGAGAGTTCATGCTCTCCACTCTTCATGGAGCCCTCACAGAAGAGCAATGAATCACCCCTTTTATGTTCCTGGTTTCTGTCAGAACTCTGTGTTCACCCTGACTGTGTCCAAGTTTTTTATCTCAAGCATGTGACTGAGTTTCAAAACTTGAAATTTTAGAGACTGCCATGGTCTGGACCCACAGTCATCCTCTGGGGGAGGGTCTTGCCATGCTTTTGCAATTTGCCAGCCCATCCTAGAAAAGCAGTCGTGTGACTGCACAGCAGTTCAGTTTAAGACAGAACAGAGCAGAAAGCCAGCACCAAGACTTGTTGCTCTAAGCTGGTATCCCCATTCTTATGTTTGAGAACAGCACATTAGCACCACCCATTCTTCTTGTGACCCAAAGGATCCTCAGACCATGCTGTAACTGCTAGGATTCTGCCCTGCTTTGACACTTCAGCACCTTTAAGCCAGACATATCCTCCATGGTAGAAGACTTCTAAAATTTCAGATTTTATGCTCTGTTGCATATAACCTTCGGCAGTAGCCTCCATAAGCCGGGCTCCCTCCCCACCATAATACCGGCAGTTATATTGCCCCCAAGTCAATTCTTTGCAACTCTTACCTTCCAAAATGTGGTTGCTTTTCTATTTGTGGACTTGCAGTTTTTGTTCTCTTCAAATTACAGTATTTGTTAGTATTTACTGACATTTTTGCCAGACATTTTTAAAGATTTTATTTATTTTACAGAGAGAAAGAGAGAGAGAGATCACAAGCAGGCAGAGAGTCAGGCAGATAGAGAGGGGGAAGCAGTCTCCTCACCGAGCAAAGAGCCTGATGCGGGGCTTGATCCCAGGACCCTGAGATCGTGACCTGAGCTGAAGGCAGAGGCTTAACCCACTGAGCCACCCAGGTGACCCTGCCAGACATTTTTAAATTGCTTTGCATGTATTCACTCTTTAATCCCTCATCAACAACTGTATAAATCTGTTTTTCACAGATGAGAAAACTAGGGTAGTGAGTATAAGAGCTTGCTGTGAGTAAAGGACATTATACAATTCTCTACATTTTCAAGATGAGAAAAGTGAAGCTCAGAGACATTAAGTAGAGAGAGAGGGAAAGATGGAAGCAGACTATGAGGAACCTAGTCTCACCTCATCAGATGAATACAACTAGAGAGCAAATCATTGTAAATACCCCAGAAATTGACCTGAAGTTGGTAGAACAAACTCCACAACTAAAGGTAGAGAACAGGCTGCATTGAAGAAGACAGGGAGTGTGGAGATATGGTTTGGGAGAAAAAACAAATCATGGCTGCTGCAGACTAGAGCACACCTAATTAAAATTCACATTTGGGCCAGGGACCAAACAGTTCCCATAACAGGCAAAGAGATCCTCTGCAGACAACTGGCCTGAGGATAAAGCAGCCAGAACCCAACAGTAGAGCACATGCAGCATGCGTTGGAGATACATAAGACACTACACTTCAGGGTACTCTAAGACTCTTCTTCATGAGGCCATTATGCTCAAGAAGAGGGGATCTAGCTGCCTTCCCTAATACAGAGACTTAGACAAAATGAGAAGACGGAAGAATTTGTCCCAAATAAGAGAAGAGGACAAGGCCATGGCCAGAGACCTAAGTGAAACAGAAATAAGTAACATGCCTGATAGAGAATTTAAAGGAATAATCACAAAGATACTGGACTTGAGAAAATAATGTTAGGCATCAGTGAGACCCTTAACACAGAAATATGGAAAAAATAGCAGAGAAAAAGGGCTAAATAAACAAAATGAGATGGAATAAACAGCAGTGGAAAAGCAGAAGAACGAATTAATGACCTAGAAGACAGAGTAATGGAAAGTAATTAAGCTGAACAAAAGAAAGAAAAAACCAACTATACAAGATGAGAATAGCTTTAGGGAAATCAGTGAATCCATCAAATGTAATAGCATTCATTATAGGAGTCCCAGAAGGAGAAGAGATAGAAAAGGGGACAGAAAAGTTTATTTGAAGACACAATGGCTAAAAACTTCCCTAATCTGGGGAAAGAAAGAGATATCAGATCAAGGAGGCACAGAATCAAACAAAATCAACAAAAGAAGATCCATAGCAAGACATATTATAATTAAAATGTCAAAATATGGGGTGCCTGGGTGGCTCAGTCTGTTAAGCATCTGCCTTCAGGTCAGTTCATGATCTTGGGGTCCTGGGATCAAGCCCTGCATCAGGTTCCTTGCTCAATTCAGAATCTGATTCTTCTTCTCTCTCTGCCCCTCCTTTCCTCTCATGTTCAAGCCTCTTTCAAATAAATAAATAAAATATTTTAATAAATAAATAAATATTTCAATAATATAAATAAATAAGAATCTTTTTAAAATGTCAAAAATAGTGATAAAGAAAAAAAAAATAAAAGCAACAAGATGAAACTAGACAGTTATATAAAAGGGAAACCCCATAAGGTTATCAGGAGATTTTTGAGCAGAAACTTTCCAAGCTGGAATGGAGTAGCATGATATATTCAAAATGCTGAATGGGAAAAATATGCAGCCAAAATTACTCTATCCAGTAGGTCTGTCATTCAGAAGAGGAGAGAGAGTTTCCCAAACAAAAACTGAAGAAGTTCATGACCCCTAAAACAGTGAAACAGTGAAAGGAAAGTCCAACAATAAACAGTGAAAGGAAAGTCCAACAGTAAAAGTATGAAAGTAGGAAACACAAAAGCAATAAAAATGAATGTCTTTGTAAAATATCAGTCAAGGAACTCATAAAATAGAAAGGTATATGACACCATATACCTAAAATATGGGGAGGAGAGGAGTAAAGAATGTGTCAAACTTAAATGACCATCAACTTAATATAGACAGTTTTATGCAGAACAGGTTCTATACAAACTCAATGGCAACAATATATCAAAAAATACCATGGGGTGCCTGTGTGGCTCAATGGGTTAAGCCTCTGCCTTTGGCTCAGGTCATGATCTTGGGGTCCTGGGATCAAGCCCCACATCGGGCTCTCTGCTCAGCAGGGAGCCTGCTTCCCCCTCTCTCTCTGCCTACCTCTCTGCCTACTTGTGATTTCTCTCTTTCTGTTAAATAGATAGATAAAATCTTTAAAAAAATTGCCAGTAAATATGGAAAGAATAAAGAGCAAGAAATCCAAATATATTACTGGAGAAAACCAGCAAGCCATGAGAGAAAGACAAGAAAGGATCAGAAAATATCTTCAGAAACAACCACAATCAAGTACTAAAATGATAACAAACACATATCTTATCAATAATTACTGTGAATGTAAATGACTAAATGCTCCAATCTAAAGACATCGACTGTGTCTTTCATTTTGAAAAGATGAGAGTGTGTAAGACATAGGATATCAGAACAGATTAAAAAAAAAAGACCCATCTATATGTTTCATACAAGAGACTCATTTTAGAACCAAAGATACCAGCAGATTGAAAGTCAGGAGATATAGAAACTGTCATACACATGGATGTCAATAGAAAGCTGTAGTAACAATACTTATATCAGAAAAAAACAGAATTTAGAATAAAGGCTGTAACAAGGGACAAAGGAGGACACTGATAATTAAAGGATCAATCCAGCAAGAAGATACAACAACTGTAAATATTTATACACCCCACATGGGAGCACCCAAATATATAAAAGTTAATAACAAACATGAGGGAACTAATTGATAAGAGTACAATGACAGTAAGGCCTTTAACACCCCACTTACATCAATGGATAGATCATCTAAACAGAAAATCAACAAGGAAACAATGACTTTGAATGCCACACTGGAACAGATGGATTTAGAGAACATTCCATCCTAAAACAGCAGAATACATGTTCTTTTCAAGAGCACATGGAACATTCTCTAGATTAGGTCACATATTAGCCCACAAAACAAGCTCCAACAAATTCAAAAAGATCAAAGTATACCATGCATCATTTCTGTTCACGACACTATGAAACTAGAAGTCAACCACAAGAAAAAATCTGGAATGATCACAAATGTATGGAGGTTAAATAAAAGGCTACTAAACAATGAATGAGTCAACCAGGAAACAAAAGAAGAAATAAAAAATACATGGAAACAAATGAAAATGAAAACCAAATGGTCTAAAACTTTTGGATGCAGCAAAAGTGGTTCTAAAAGGGAAGTTTATAAAAAATATAGCCTTATCTCAAGAAGCAAGAAAAGTCTGAAATAGACAACTTAACCTTACATCTAAAGGAGCTAGAGAAAGAACAACAAACAAAACCCCAAAACAGTAGAAGGAAGGAAATAATAAGTATTAGGGCAGAAATAAATGATATAGAAATTTAAGAAAATAGAAGAAATCAATGAAACCTGGATCTGGTTCTTTTTAAAAAAATCAATAAAGTTGATAAACCCTAGCCAGACTTATCAAGAAACAAAGAGAAAGGACTCAAATAAAATCTCAAATGATAGATAACAACCAACACAGTAATAAAAACAATTATAAGAGAATATTATGAAAAATTATATGCCAACAAATTGGACAACCTGGAAGAAATGAATAAATTCTTAGAAATATCTAACCCACCCAAATTGAAACAGGAAGAAATAGATAATTTGAACATACCTATTGCCAGCAAGGAAATTGCATCAGTCATCAAAAGTCTCCCAACAAACACAAGTCCAGAAACAGAATGCTTCGAAGGCAAATTCTACCAAACATTTAAAGAAGAATTAATAGCTATTCTTTTCAAACTATTCTAAAAAATAGAAAAAGAAGGAAAACATCCAAATTCATCCTATGAGACCAGCATTAGCCTGATACCAAAACCAGATAAAGACACTACTACAAAAGAGAATTACAGGCCAATATCCCTAATGAATGGATGCAAAAATCCTCAACAATGTACACACATGCACATGCACGTGCACACACACACACACACACACACACACAATGGGATATCATTCAGGCATAACAAATAATGAAATCTTGTCATTTGCAACAATATGGATGGAGCTACAGAGTACAATGCTAAGTGCAGTAAGTGAGGGAAATATAAATACCATATGATTTCACTCATATGTGTAATTTATGAAACAAAATAGGTGAACAAAGGATAACTAGAGAGACAAACCAAAAAGCAGACTCTGAACTATGGAGATCTACTTGATGGTTACCAGAGGAGAGGTTGATGGAGGGATACGCTTAAGTAGGTGACGGGGATTAAGGAGTGGGTTTATCATGATGAGTACCAGTTGATTTATGGAATTGTTGACTCACTATATTATACACCTGAAAGTAATACAACACTGTATGTTAACTAACCAGAATTAAAAGAAAAACTTTTTAAAAAGACATTTTCTTGTTCCAGGTCACATAACCAACAACTGGCAGAACTAAGGTTGAGCCTCAGCAGACTGGCTAGTGCCTGAGTTCTCAGCTATCAAGCTATACTGCTTCTAAGTCTAGGGCTTTTCATGGCCTACTTAATTGAAACAGTAAGGGGGGAGTAGGGAAGAGAGAGAGAGAGTATGAGCAAAACCCCATGCTTAATTTGATAATGAGTTCTTGGTGTCTGACTGCCCAGTAGTTTACTGTTTAAGTGAAGCCCATAAATATAAAATTTGGACACGGGGGTAAGAGGGGGTAGGTAGCTGGTTGAATGAGTCATGAGTTCCCAAAATGGAACTGTCAAGGAGATTAAGCTACAAAACTAAATACTGGGCCTGATACTAAGGGAAGCATTCACTACTCATACCACTCTTAAGTTGATGCATGATTGGGTTTGGCTGCCCCAGAAAGATCTGAGCCTGATAGGAAAGCATTGTACTTCTTCTGAAGGGGCTTGTAGACCCTTGTTTCTCTTTTCCAACCAGTCCTTTCTACCTTGAGCACAGGCAGGTTGTCTAGTCCACTGGCTTACTTGAAATAGAACTGAAATTAGTTTCCTTGGCCTCTCTCCCTCTACAAAACAGGCCTGAAATAAATCCATGTAAGGGAACTGCTGTTCCTAGGTATTTATTCAAATATGTATTCAGTCATTGGCTACATGAAGTTGGTGTAGGCAGTGATTCTTGAGGGAAGGGATTCTGGGTGGTGGTTTTGAGTGGAGTCTGTGCCAACTGGGAACAGAAAACCAAAGAAGTCTGAAATTCTAAGCCTGTACCTGGAACATTGGTATTCACAGGCTGCAGTTGAGAATATATTATTTTTTAAAATTTTTATTTATTTTTTTAAAATTCTTTTCAGTGTTCCAGAATTCATTGCTTATGTACCACACCCATTGGTCCATGCAATATGTGCCCTCCATAATACCCACCACCAGGCTCAGCCAACCTCCCACCCCCTGCCCCTCCAAAACCCTCAGTCTGTTTTTCAGAGTCCACGGTCTTTCATGGTTTGTCTCCCCCTCCAATTTCCCCCAACTCCCTTCTCCTCTCCATCTCCCCATGTCCTCCATGTTATTCCTTATGCTCCACAAATAAGCAAAACCATATGATAATTGACTCTGTCTGCTTGACTTCATTCTATGACACATTTCCTCTACATCCAACATTGTGAGTCAGTAGAACTATCCTTTTATTCACTCTTTCATTTATTCATTCATTTAGTTATTCAGTCATTAAAAAAATATTTGTTGAAATGTGAAGTACTGCTCTATGTGCTGGAGATAAAACAGTGAAAAAATAAATCTCTGCCTTCATGGAGTTTACAGTTTATAAAGGGAGACAAAAATCAATAATCATATAATTATATAACTTTTCATATAGTGAAAGATCTAGAAAGAAAATCATGATAATAGGATAGTAACACAGTGATACAGTTTCAAAGAGGGTGGTCAGGGAAGGATTCCTTTTGAAAAGATGAAAGAGCTAAACTTACAGAGAGCTAGGAGAAAAGTTTTCAGACAGAGTCAAATTCTTAACCTTATATCTGATCCTCCCCTAAAACTCCACCCTTCACAACCAACAATTCTATGCATCCTTATTCTTTAATTTAAGCAATCACTCATCACCCTTTCCTCAGGCTACCCTGATACCAACTTCATGCCTTCCACCTTTGGTAAGGCAGCTGAAAATTTAAAACAATGCTTTATATTAAGTTACAACTGAAAACAAGTCATAGCTTTTTGAGCTTTAAGGAAATTAAGAGACTTGTTTGAGGTCAAACCAAGAAGCAGAGGCTGGACTTACATCTGAAGTTTTAACTTCTTATCCATTGCATTTTTTTTTCACTTTTCCATGAACTTCTCAAGGCATGGGAGCACAGCAGCACACATGAGCATCAGATATTTTGAATATGAGTTGAATGTGTTGAATGTGAGCTCACAGGTAGCTTTTCCTAGGGACTAGTGTTTAGAATAAGGGAGATGATATTCCCATTCCCTGTTGTCACTCCTACCTGGATATGTGTTCTGTGGTATGTTGGACAAACTGATGAGCAACCAGCCTGGGGAGGATTGCAAACCATACCACAAGGAAGAGCTTAAAAGAAATGGTCATGTTTATCTTAGAGAATAAGTGGTGTGTGCTTGTGTGTATGCGGGGGGGGGGGGTAATAATCAGAGTTTGAACCCATGCTAGATATCTTGAAACATTTTAAGAAGATTATTGTTTAGTACTTGGCTTTTTCTGTATGGCCAGAGGATAGTGTTCTAACAAATGGTCGAAACTACTGAATGATGAATTTCAACTCAAAACAAATAATGGCTTTGAAAGCTTTAGAGTGAACTTTCTGTTACTGAAAATATTCCAGCAGCTTCCAGACAGAACTCATAAGAGATAGTAAGCTTTGGAAATATATCTTACTTGTATGGCTATGAGTTGATGTAAACATTCTGAACCTTAGTTTCTTACTCTTTAAAGTAGTGATAACAATTCCTTCTTTTCAGGCTTCTGGGGAAGATTAAAGAAAATGGTATATTGAAAGGCCTAGTACCATGCATGCTAAAAGTAGGTGATTCCTCCTTCTCCTTCCATTCCCTCTACCTCATCATATAGTGTAGAGAGGATTCTTATGTAGGGAGATTGGGAGGAAATGACCTTTTATTTCCATTTTGAATATAAAAATTCAATAATTCATTCTATAGTCATCAACAACTTTATTCATTATCTGATTATGCTTAGGACACTGGAATGACATAGACATGGAAATTATGTGTGTGACTGTGTCTCCCACTAGACTGTAAGCTTCCTGAGAGCATCTCTGTACCCCTTTGCTGTCAGAATAAGTGCTTACTGGGGCACTGGGTTGGCTCAGTCAGTAGAGCATGAAACTCTTGAACTCAGGGTCATGAATTTGAGCCCCACATTGGGGTAGAGAGAAGTGAGTTGGGGGAAATTGGAGTGGGGGGACAAACCATGAGAGACTGTGGACTCTGAGAAACAAACTAAGGATTTTTGGGGGCATGGGGGGTTGGGTGAGCCTGGTGGTAGGTTTCATGGAGGGCACACATTCCATGGAGCACTGGGTATGGTGCATAAACAATGAATTTTAGAACACTGAGAAAAAATAAAAGTAAATTTAAAAAAGAATAATAATAATAATAAGAAGAAGAAGAAGAAGAAGAAGAAGTGCTTATTGCATTTAACTGATTTTGGAGGAGCGGTGATCTCTGTGCTGAATAATTGAACTAACTAGGAGTCTTAGTCCTCAGGGAGCTGATTCTCTTAAATAGGGTGGACATGCAAAAATATGCAAAAAGCATCTAGTCATATCAGTATCCGAGACAATGAGCATACAAGATGTGATATCTTTAGATTGTGGCAAACATGGAGATTATCAAGTGGCTTGGGTGGGGTTGAATGGCAATAAGTGAGTAGCAGAAGGATCAGGATAAAATGTGGAACTTTCCTTGGTTATACTTCCTGGAAGAAGTGTGACTTTGGGAGCTATTTGAACCATGAGAGAAAAAAGATAACAGACATTGGCTTTTCCCTGAAAGAAGGCAAAGATTTAAGACTTGCACCTGGGAGGTAGGCCACTGGGATTCAGATCAGAACATTGAAATGGCTTATTCCTATGGCACAGGAGACACCTTGACAGATGCTATTGGAAGATAGGATATGTGTTATCTAGTGGCATTTATATAGCACAGTGTCTGAGAGTATAGGCTGTAGAGTCAGACTGTTTGGATTTTCATCTGGGCTCCACCACTGACTAGCCATGTGACTTTGGGCAAGTTATTTACCACTGTGCCTCAATTCCCTCATCTGTAAAATAAGGACGGTAATAGTATCTTAGTATCATAGGGTGATTGTGAGGATTAAGAGTATATATACATATATATTATATATGTAAAAGGTTTAGTATATTCCCTGGCACAGAGTAAGCACTTTTTAAGTATTATTATCTAATGAATGGTATTTAGATCCTAAGATATATATTGGGTGCTTATAGTAATTTCAGTGTGAGTTTGGGAGCATTTATACTCCATATCATTTCATGGATTGATTAGCTCCTCAGCAGTGGCTGTGGTAGAAGTGGTGAAAGCATCTGGCTCAAAGAGATAGAAGAACTTTCTGTCAACTGCGATTTTGCCAGAGATGAATGGACTGACTTAGGAGAGAAGAACCTTTTCGTTGTTGTGGGTGTTAGAGTTGAGACTAGATAACTATTTAGTGGGGATACTGCAGGAGGATTGAAGAATGGGAGTGGGATTTTGCTATACCTCAAATTCTCTGATTTCTTGGTACATTGTCAGCAGAAGTGTTAGCTATGGGGTGGGGATACTGCTGCTGAAATATGGGGGACTTGTCTAAATTTTTTTTTATATTGTACGCAGAGTTGGGTGGTCACTTCACTCAGAATGCTAACTGCACATGGATGGAGCTGAGATCAAATTTCATGTTCCAGGGTCTAAAATCTCCCAAAAGTACTTTTGAGACTCAAGTGACAAGGGTTTTTTGGTTTCTGCTTTGCCAGAAATTAGCTGTGTAACCTTGGGCATGTTGTTTCCATTCTCTGGGCCTCAGTTTTCTAACCTAGGACATAAGTTTTAGACTAGGTTTTCTCTGTGGTCTCTTCATCTCTGGCTTTCTATGTTGGAAGATATAACTCTCTGAGTGGAAACAAGTGGATGAAGAAGACATTCGTGCATTCAGCAAATGTTTATTAAGCATCTGCTAAGTGGTAGGCACTGTGCTGGGCTTGGGGGAGAAAGCAGTGAATAAATACAGGTGTGGTTTCTGCCCTTTTAGCTCTACAGTCTAGTGCAGGAAACAAAGAAGAAAAAAATTATTATACAGTTTAATAACTATTCTAAGAGGGGCAAATACAGGGTCCTGGGGGAGAAGAATATTATCTAGAATAATTCTGAAGCAAGAACCAGAAAAAAACCTTCTAGGGGAGGTAGAATTTGAGTTTTGAGATGGGAGCTCAGGAAGAATAGCAGCAGATGGATAGTTCTTAAGGCAAAAATACTTGATGGTTATGAGAACTATGGTAGGCTCTGTTTAGCTGGAGAGTACAGAGTGAGAAGGAATTAGTGAAATCTGAGGTTAGAAAGACCAAAGGACACCAGATTAGCAAGGCATTATATGGCATTTGCCATAAAGGCAGTAGGGAGATATGGAAGGCCTTTAAGTAGAGGAGTTATATAATTCAGGCTTCAGCTGCAAAAATTAAATCACTCTAGTTATTTTCAGTAGAAAGAGTCCTAATACAGAATATCAGGTGCTTCTAAAATTGGTGTAAGGGCTGGAGGGACAACCTTTAGGCTAGGCCCCCAGGAATAACTCCCAGGATACCAGGGGAACTGTTTTCTGTGCCACAAGCAGGAAAGTGAGGCATCAGGGACTTTGGAAACACACCACCTTATCTGAAGCCTAGGAATCAAGAATCTGCCACTGCCTTAACTATTGAGTAGAGTATCATTATGACTTCTAGATACTCACTAGCAAATAATAATAATAATTAATAATAATAATATAGAATAAAATAAAATCATCCCATTCTATGGTTCCTCAAATACACAAAGCCAGTGACCAGACACTGGGGCCTTCGGGAAAGTAACATGGCTGCAGAAAACCCTAAAATCTCCATCACTATGCTTGCCAACAGAAGCAGCAGAAATATGGCTTCTGCGTCATTACCTCCTTCCAAATATTGTGTGTACGCATATGATTACCAGAAATAAATCACATCTAGAACACTGGATGCAAAGGAGCCTGAGAAGTGACAGGCTGTTGTAAATTTTTGGTTTTGAGATTTTCAGCAATATAGGAGGGCAAGCTGGAAGGAGGGTGGCATGGATCCTGAGCAACCAATCTATAGTATCTACCATAGGATTGATAGGAGCAGAAGTGCTTTTGAGACAGATAATTTGGGCAAGAGAGTAGAGGCTGAATTGGGGAGAGAGAGCAGCACAAGAGACCAAGTAATAGAGGGTAATGGAATCAAAGATGATGAGGAGCTGATTAAAAATACTGGTAGCAGGGAGACAGAGGAAGGACACATGAAAGAGAGTTTAAGGAGGAAGAGAATTACCATGACTTAGAGGACTGGGTGGCTGGAAGCAAGATGAATGAGAAGAAAGACTTATGGATATCTCCTAGGGTTTTTGCAAGGAGACATTCCTACAAGAGAGGGAACTCAGGGGAAAGAGGAAGGTGGCATGGATAGGAAGATGGTTTCAATTTTAAGCTAGAGGTTCTTGTGACATATTCAGGAGGAGATATCTGTAAGGCAGTTGGAAATTCATCTCTGAAATTCAAGAGAACTACCTGGAACTCATCAGCAGAGAATTGTAAGGTGTACGCAGGCAAGGATTTTGTTCCCCCTAGTGTTCAGTAACTTTATTGAAAGGAGGTGCATCAGTGTGTAATGTAGTTGGTAGTTCAAGCTTTGGGAATGGTTGGGTCCACCATTCAGTGCAAGTGTGGAATGAAGATAAAGGGACTGAGATTAGAAGAACCCTGAGAAATCATGGCCTTAAATGATTGAATGAAGAAGAACCCAGACAGGAAGTAAAGACTGTATAACCAGACAGGTCATGTGGATGATGTCACCAAGGCAAAGAGAGCATTTCAGGAAGGAGAAAGGCATCAGTGGAATCAAGAATGAGAGAAGTCAGGGAAAAGAAAGATGAAATATTGGCCATACCATTTAGTAACAACTTGGTCATTTGTTTATATTCACAAAAGGTTCTCGTTTCCTATGAAATGATGGGAGTGAAAGCCAGGCTGCAGTGGATTAAAGGGTCAATAGACAATGAAGTGGAGATAGGATATAATTGCACTTTCAAGGCCAAAAGGAACAAGAAACAGTAGCTTTGGCAAGGATACGGAGAAAGAGAAAACCTCTTGCACTGTTGGTAGGAATGCAAGCTTTTGCAACCACTATGGAAAACAGTATGGAGAGTCCTCAGAAAGTTAAAAATAGAACTACCCTATGATCCAGCAATTGCACTACCAGGTATTTGCCCAAAGGATACAAAAATACTAATTCAAAAGGATACATGCACCACAATGTTTATAACAGCTTTATCTACAATAGCCAAATAATGGAAATAGCTCAAGTGGCCATTGATTGATGAATGGATAAAGAAGATGTGGTATATATACACAGCCATTACTCAGCCGTAATAAAGAAGGAAATACTGTCATTTGCAATGGATGGAGTTAGAGACTATAATGTGTTAAGCAAAATGAGTCAGTTAGAGAAAGACAAAAACCATATAATTTCACTCATAAGTGGAATTTAAGAAACAAAACAAATTAGCAAAGGGAAAGAGAGGGAGGGGCAAACCAAGAAACAGACCCTTAGCTATGGAGAATAAACTCAGGGTCACCAGAGGGGCTACCTGTGGGAGGATGGGTTAAATAGGTGATGGGGATTAAGGAGTATACTTGTTGTGATGAGCACTGGGTGACATATGGAAGTGTTGAGTCACTATATTGTACACCTAAAACTAATACTACACTATATGTTAAATTATATGCAAACAATGAATTATGGAACATTGCATCAAAAACTAATGATGTATTACTGTATGGTGACTAACATAACATAATAAAAAATAAAATAAATATAAAAAATAAAGTTAAAAAATAAATAACGAATTCAAATAAAAACTTAAAAAAAAAACAAGGATAAATATTCTAGTTGCTTACATTATGGTACTGTGCTGATCACTAGTATCTGTCTCAACATAACCTAGCAGAGTAGCTTTTAAACTATTTTGGCATTACTTGCCAAAAGAAATAAATTTTACAGGGTGCCTGGGTGGCTCCATTTGTTGAGCATCTGACTGGTTCAGGTCATGATCTCAGGGTCCTGGGACTGAGCTCCATGTCAAGCTCCATGCTCAGTGGAGAGTCTACTTCTCCCTCTCCCTTTGACCTTCCCCCAACCTGTGCTGTCTCTCTCTCTTCAATAAATAAAATCTTTAAAAAATAAATTTTACATCACAATTAACACATTTATATTTATATATAAATGAAACAAAAGCTTGATTAAACCATAATTATATGGACATTTCATATAAATGGAATCATACAAAAGCCTTTTTTGTCTGGCTTTTTCACTTGGCATAATATTTTCAAAGTTCATCTATACTGTTGCAGTAACAGTACTCCATTCCTTTTTATGGTGGAATAATATTTCATGGTATGGATATATCACATTTTGTTTATCCATTCATCAGTTGATGGACATTTGAGTTTTTTCCATCATTTGGCTATTATGAATGTTCATGTACAAGACTTTATGTGGACATTTTTCCCCATTTTTCTTAGGTATATACACAGCAGTGGAATTGTTGGGTCAAATAGTAACCCTATGTTTAACTTTTTGAGGAACTATCAGACTGTTTTCCAAAGTGGCTTCAACCATTTTTACCAGCAGTGTTATGAAGGTTCCACATCTAGCTTTTCTATTATAACCATTCTTGGGGTATCTTATTACAAATACTGCTGTAGTAAATATCCTGCATTTGCATTTCCTGCATTTGACTTACATTCTCCTGATGGCTAATATGATGAACATCTTTCCATGTGCTTATTGACTATTTCTTTGGAAAAAAAATGTTATTCAGAACATTTGCCAATTTTTTATTTGGGTTATTCTTTGTATAATTGACTTATGAGAGCTCTTTATATATTCTAGGTACAAGTTTCTTATCAGAGATATAACTTCTAAACGTTTTCTTCCATCCTGTGTGTTTGATAGTATCATTGGAAGCATGAAAGGTTTTAATCTTAATGACATCCAATTTATCTATTTTGTTGTTGTTTGTGTTTTTCATGTCATATCTAAGAAACCATTGCCAAATTCGAGGTCACAAAAATTATCCCTATTGCCCCCATTTTGTTAAAATTGCCATAATATCATTATAACATCTTACCAAGTAATAGTGATTCCTATTATCATCAAGTGTCCAACCTGTTCAAATTTCCAGTTGTTTCACAGTTATCACAAATTTGTGTTTACAGATGCACGCACGTGCATATGCACACGTGCGCGCGCGCACACACACACACACATACACACGTTCCACCTAAGTCAAAATTTTTCCTTCCTATTTCTTTGTTAAAAATCCAGGTTGTTGGCCCTGTAGTTGTTTTGTTTTTGTTTTTGTTTTTTAGTCTTTACCTCCACATTGCAATTTAATATGTTTTTCTGTCCTCTGTGTGTTCTATAAATTCATTATTGATCTAGAAGCTTGATCTGATTCAGGGTTTATATAGTTTGTTTTGGCATGAGTCATTCATAGGTAGTGTTGTAAGCCCAAACCTTTGAAGTGGGAACTTCTTTAGGTTTTATTCTATTTTGTATGGCTATGGGCCATATTGTTTATGACTTTCATTCATTCAGAATTTCCAGTCATTTATTTAAGATAAGTGACTGTTCTAGCCTCAACGATTTCTAGAGAATAAACAGCAATTCTCATTCCTTTTAGAGTCTATAGTATTCTAGGAGTTCCAGAACTTAGCTTGTCCTATTCCTGGCTAATCTAGTTTCTACCCCCTTCCATCAGTATATGTCTGCTCACTCTTACAGTCCTAGGGTGTAAGAGGAAGAAGGGCTTAGAGGTTTACTGAAATTGCATGTATTTTTTCTGAGATGAAGTTTCAGAGGTTTCACTGAATTTTCAGGTAGGTCTAAGTCCTCATGTGACAGAAAGGAGATGGAGGCCAGGAGAGGGGAAAGGAGTTGCCTAAAAGTCATAAAGCAAGCTTAAAATAGGGCTGGGAGTAAATCTGAAACCTTCCCACCCAAGGCTTTTCCCTAGTTCCAGACATAGAATCAGGAACATTGAGCAGGGCAGTGATTACAAACATATTGCAAGTTCTGTAGAGGCTTTTCAACTGCAAACTTGGCGTCTTTTCATAATACCCAGCTTGCTGGAAGAGTGCATTCATGTCTAAAGAAACCATAAACAGGAAAGAAAATTGACCTGCAAGTGCAGGGATATCAGAGAAGGCCAAACAGAATTGGATTTTGGATAATTTGTAGTGTGTCCTTGTGGGTCTGTCAACAGCAGTGTTTATTTATTTATTTATTTATTTATTTTTGAATGTGTATAGCTAATTATGAGTTGCCTGTAAATACTTGGGCGTGGCCAAAGATACCTTTGCTATCTCCCCGGCCTAGACTCCAAAATAAGAGGATGCCAAGGCATGCCTCCTTCCCACCCACCCATCCTTTTTTCTGTTCCTTTTCCCTCTTCTTCAACCTTTTTTTCCCCTTCTTTTCCTTCACCCTCCTCTTTCTTCAACTTATTCCTATTTCTTCTCCTTCCCATCTTTCTTTCTCTTTCCCTATTAGTCTTCCCTTTTATCCTCCTTCCCTCCCTCCCGGCCACGCCCTCTCCTTTCCTCCCACTTCTGTGTGCACCTTCCCCCTTCCTCTCCCTACGTCCTCCTCAACCCACCCCCAACAAGCTCTCCACTCCCACGCCAGAACCGGCGGCCATTGGCTCGCGCTAGTGGGGGGGTTGGGGGAAGGGAAGGATTGGGCCCTCCGATAGGTTGCCGGGGCGAGCACACCAGCTGAAGTCCCGCCCCACCCAGCGAGTAAACGCACGGCTGCAGCATTTGCTATTGGCCGAGGGGACTGTCAACAGCTCCGGCAGCTCCTCACGCAGGCGCCCACAGTCGTTAGGTGAATAAAAACACCGCCTACGGGCTTGGGGGGTGGGGAGAGGAGAGGGAGACAGCCAGCAAGGCAGGATTTAAATGAAAGGCTGGAAGCCGGGAGCCCCGCGGAGAAAGCAAGCAAGCAGGCTAGAAAAACGAGGAAACTAGGAAAGCGAGCGACCTAGAGGGAGTAGGGGAGACCGCGACTGACCTGTAGCCAGGCAGGTGGACAGACGCACGCCCGGACAGACAATCGAGCAGGCGCAGGAGAACCTCGCACTGGTTCCTCCCGCCTTTCCCTTGAAAAGCCAGGATTTTGCCTTTTGCTTGGCGCCCGAGAGAGAATGCTGGACTCTGCCGACTTCAGCGCGAGCTAAGATTTCTCAGCTAGGGAAGAAAAATCAGATTAATCCTGAGAAGGGGGAAAGCAATCTCCCCTGTCCCCATCCTCCCCCCCCCCCATACCAAACTCGGGCGCCAAATCCAGCCCTTCCCCAACCATCCGACTTCCTCTCCCTTCTAGCATGGTGGCTGTATGGACAGTCTGACAGAACAGAGACTGACATCTCCCAATCTGCCGGCCCCCCACTTGGAACACTACAGTGTTCTGCATTGCACCATGACCCTGGATGTGCAAACTGTAGTTGTTTTTGCCGTGATTGTAGTCCTCCTGCTTGTCAATGTCATACTCATGTTTTTCCTGGGAACGCGCTGAATGGAGTCCAGCTTCCTGAGCTGTTGCGAACTCTCGCTTTGATTTCATCCCGAGAACCACCGAGAATAAAAAAGAGACAGACAGATAGAGACAGGGAAAGAGAGAGAAAGCAAGCTTTCTTACTCAGGGGGGAAAACGTTTTGAGCTTCAACATGGCCTCGCTGTGATATGTATGACGTTGGTATATTATCTCTCCCTAAATCTTTTGTCATGTCTTGTCTTTTAAATATGCCTGTGAATGTAGTTGCTTATTGCTTGAGTAAAATAGTTGATAAAGAAATGTATTCTATTTAAGTGTGCGTGTGTGTGTGCATTCTCCATCTATGTGGCGTTCACGGAGCAAGATCTGCGTCCTTAAACAGTGGCTTTGCTGTGTGTGGTGTTTTTGTTTTTCAGTTCATTTTCTTGAAAACTACCTATAATTTCCGTCAAGGAATTTTAGTCAAAAATTATCTCATGCCATCAGGAGTGAATTTGGTTTTGTTTATGGACAAGGATGGTTGTGGGAAGAGCGTGATGGATTTTTGACATCTTAGGAAAGACAGTCCTGCACTGGATGTTAAGAGGGAATAAAAATGAAACAAGGACTGAATTCAGGGAAAATGATTCTTTAGTTTCTAATGATAAGTAAGAATTTGAGAAGTGATATGGTGGGGTGCGTTGAGCTGGCAGTTGGTGACTGTGTCCTTTGACTCAATTAGCTGTCTAGGGTTTAGTTCATAGTTTCCAATTTGGAAATAAGCCATCTTTAAAACATTTCTTAAAGCATTAAATGTCAGTTTCTTTGGAATTATGGACTGAGGCATTAAAGTCTTCTTTGATGTTTATGAATTGGCAAGAAGAGATATTGACAAGAGCTGTTTCGGTTCATTTTTCCAAAGAAGATTGTACACCTGGATTTGAGTTTGTGGATTTTCTCTGTGTCCTCAGAAAAAAACAACAAAAGCCAGCTCTTTACCCGCCTTGGGAATAATGGTACTTGTATATGCCTCTTTTGAATAATCTTATTTGCAATGATGTTCTTGAACTACGTTTTTAAATAGAACTTTCTAGTGCTAATGATAAAGTGGTGGGTTTTGTTTGCTTTCTTGTTCTTTAAAGATCAGAGGTCTCTAATTGAAGGATTTCCATAACAAAATGAAAGTATGTATCATGCTACATTAAGAGTTTTGAGCACCCCCCCAAAAAAAAAAGTCTGCGTGGAATGGGCTGAGAGCTGGGGAAAACGAGCTAGAAGCAACATTCAATTTTGACATATATTTGCATTTCTGTATCAGATGGTAGTAGTGGTGATTGCTGTCATTATTGCTATATTTTTATATTTTTCTTTCTGCTGAAAAAGCTTTTGGAAAAGCCAGGAAATGGTCTCTGATGCCGATGTACAGGATACTTATTTTCCCCCTACCTCCTCCCACTGATTGGCAGGTATTCCATTCTATGTTTACCTGACTTGAAATAGCGCTGTTTCTGGCCCATGTAGCAATGAATCAGGGTGCATACAGTCTACATGCATGTTCCCCCTACACCCGAGGGGATGGCTGCTCACGTGTGATGTACAAATCTGGCATTGTGCTGTCAAGTTCCATGTCTTATTGTTCAATCTCTTTGGAAATGATTATGAAGGGAAAGGGGCTGTGTAGGGGGCACTTGAAATTGTCCTGATCTCAGAACCCAGAGAATATTATTTAATGGCGTCAGAAGAGGTTTTGAGCCTCAGGGTGTGTGCACTTGGCTCCGTGTGGGTAAAAGGCTTTTTAAAACAAATATTATTAATATTATTCTGTTGGTACCATAGTATAAGCATGATCTTGGAAGTTTGCTTATTCTTGGGAATCTGGGAAGATTCTTACTTACTCTCTGGTTCCTTTGTTGGGAGGGGGCTGGATTGAACTGAACTTGTTTCTTTGCAAAGAAAATCTTGTGATTCCTCTTGCCCCACAACATACTCTTAGCTCCAGTGGTATTATCTAAAATAAGGTTATGTTTTGGCTGGGCACTTTGTTTTGAGACACGTTGGACAGGAAAATCTCTAGGCTGGGTAGCTACAGGCTTGGGTTCTCTCTGTTGAGAGATTATTTGACCTTGGGCATTTTTTTTTCCTTCTCAGTGTGTTTGGGCTTCCCTGTAACATTGGCATTTGGGGAAGATTGGACTAGGTGGCCTCCAAGTTATTGCATTCGGTGATTTTGGGTGCCCAGAGGCGCTTGAAATCAGAAGGGGATGAACTGGAAAGACAAGTGAAAAGGAAAATGAAATATTTATCAATGGATGATGGGGTGGGGTTGGAAATACCTGGTTGCTGGTATCTGGAAAAACTTGAGAATTTTTACCTAGCTGTATGGGAAGAAAACTGGACTATAGCAATGGAATGCTTTTTGCTCCCCCCCCCTTTAAGGTGAGAAGGGTTCTCTAAAGCTAGTCTTTGAGCCAGGTTTGTGGCAAAGTGGTGTCATGAAATGCCACAACCTTCATCTCTGGGTGCCTGACAGACCCTTGGCAGAGAGCCTTTGTGAATGTATGTGTGTAGGGTGTGTGGCAGTATGTTTGTGGGTGTGTATGCACACTCTTCTGTGTATATAGAGGGAAGAGGGTGCACACTCTTGAAAGTGGGTGGGGGTTGGTTGTGCTAGGAATGAGGAAAAATAGCAGGGCATGCATTGAGTGTTCCGTAGTTCTGAATGGCCTCCTTGTGCTAGGGCCTGTAAGGATTTGACCGGTGCCAGATTGGATGGGTATTTCCCCTACACTCCTCCAACCCCCCTACCCCACAGCCCCTTAGGCTAAAGGAGTCGCTTGACTGAGCCCTTCCATCAGTAATTTAGCTGGCAAAATGGGTAAGCATTTTTCAAATTAACTTATCTCTAGGCAAATAAGGAGATGTTGCTAGCCAGATGGCAGGCCACCCAAGAGCAGCTAAAAGGGAGTTTGGGAAGTAGAGAACCAAAGTTGGCAGTATGACTTTTTACTTCTGTGAATCCTAAAGGTTTGGCATTTCTCCTTCAGACTTGTGAGGATATGCAAAAAGAGAAGAGTGGGAGAAAATGAAAAATGCAGCCCAGAGGAGTGGAATCCTCTGCATTTGACTTTTTATTCTTCCCTCTTCTGCCTCTTCTCCCTCTTCCATTTACTCTCCCCTCTGATACAGCCTCCTCTACCCTGCCCCCATTCCTGCTCTAAGTGGGTGGTTGGTGGGAGAAAGAGGAGTAGGAAGAGAAGAGGGGTTTTTATCTCTGATTGTCCCAGCTTTTTCCAACTAAGTTTCTCGCTTCCTTACCTCTTCTCTGACCTTTTTGGGTAGAGGATAAGCTTTTGCTCTTAGAAAGGACAAAATTCCAGCTCAGAAATTTTCCCTCCCAGCTCCCCACCAGGGGATTCAAGAGCAGCCTGTTACCAGTATCCTAGCAACCTTCTGCATCACTCAGCTCCTGCTGAGCTCTGGAGCCCACCCTTTAAAGGTCCAGGCACAAAGGGCTCTAGGGAAAGGTAGCTGGAGCCCAGAAGGACTTGGAGGGATGCTTTTGGGGGCGGGGGTTGGTGAACGAAGAAGAAGCAAGATCCTCATTGCCTGCAAATGCCTAGAAAACACATCCAGAGAAGGTATATTAGCCTCATTAACCATACTAGCCTCATTCCAGTCATTGGGACTGTTTATTGGAAGGCTGCTGGGTTCAAATTCTTTTCTCCTTTCTTCCAAATGCCTTCTTAAGATTAACTGAGTCATTTCACAATCTAGTTTTAGTGCAAGGAAGTCTGTAGATCCTGAAAAATATTTTTTTTCACCCTGACTTTTGGCTGAGGCAGAGAGGAGGTGAAGGGATAGTATGGTGGGAACAAACTGAGCAGTGCTTTTCCCCTATTGAGACAGCCCCTATCTGTCAGAACCTGTAACATCTACTTGTGTAATGTGCCCCAGTTTTGTCTGTTGCTTAGGGAACTCTGCTCAGGCTGGCTGCTGTATGGAATTTAGGGGATTTTGTTTCTATGTCATCGGTTTCTGAGTAGTTTCCAAATGGGAAGGCTGGGCAAATTAGGAAGGCCATTTTGATTGTGGGCCTGGTGAACAGGTTGGGCTTGGCCTTGGCTGATTCTCTCATTCACCACTGTGTGTAATTAAGTATTGAGAGCTTCGAGATCCCAGTGAGCCTGTGGGTAAGGTAATTAACCCTGTGGTGAGGCTTAGATTGAGAATACTTGGCTATGATCAAAAGGCACAGTCTTACAGTTGCAGTCTTACAGTTGCAGTAACTTACAGTTACATGGGCCAAAGCATGTCCCCCTAGCCTTTGTCTGTTATCTTGGCCTCTTCTCCCTTTGGCATGTGGAGTGTTTGCTCTGGACAAGGACATAATTGGGAATTGAACCTGTTCGCCCAAAATAACGCTTCCTTAGAAGATCTCACACTAAACTTCTGGATCCAGCCCCAGTAGCTTTGCCCCCTAAATGATATGGAGGTGAGGGATTTTATACTTTCTGGCTTTTATTTCTAGTTCTGCAACTTGTTTTAGGCCAACTGAGGCTCTGGCTTTCTAAGAATCCTTGATCAAAGTTTAGCTCTTCTGATATCTGCCCAGAGTGTCTTCTGTCATTAGGTGGGTCTAGCTCTCAAGAACATTTAGTTAAGCATGCTTTACCTTGGCATCAAAGTACAAAGTGGAAAAGCTATGAAGGGGAAGTGCCTAGAGGATAGAGAAGACTTAGGTACAATCCAGTAATGACAGTGCTAGTAATCCCTTGTCAGTGCATGGATCTGTAGAATTTACAAAGCAATTTCACATCTTTTCTAATTTTGTGTATCACATCACCTTTGTGAAGTGGGTAGGGATGATTGTTATACCCTGTTTTACAGATGAGGTAAGTAAAGGTCAGAGATATTAGTGCCATGGACATAGGTCTGCCTTTCAAATGGAGAGTGGGGAGAGTCAGAGTTGATCATCCCCAACTAGTGTGAAGCTGAATGAGGTCAGGTGGAGAGGTAGGATTGTGAGTCATTCCTGAAGTCATACTATCTCCCTCAGCTTACTCATATTTTTCGTGCTTTTTCATATTTTTCATTTTTATAGCAATTTTACACAGAATTTCTCATTCAATAAAATGACTGTTTATCTTAAATATACATCAGAAAATTTCTTTTAGTCTTATGAAAACTCAGTATTTGGAAACTTTAAGGAGAAAGCAATGTGAATTGGTGAAGCCTAAAATACAGAACGTTTTGAAGGAGCTGCAGTTTTCATCCAATTGTCTTTCCTTTCAAAATACTCTTATTTTTCTATATTTCTTTATAAATGTGTTGCCCAGAACTGATTATACTACTATGCTACTCTAGGTGCTACTTGATCAGGATTAAGTACAAAGGGACTTTGATCTCTCTGTGAAATATCTAATAATGTTGCCTTCTACTGGTTCTCAATTCTCTCTGAACATTCAGATCAGTTGGGGAGTTTTTAATATCCATTCCAAGTCCCCACTCTGAAAAATTCTGATTTAATTGGTGTGGGATAGGTCCCTGGCATCTTTTTTTTCCTAAATTAAAAATTGAAGTCTCCCCAAAGTAATTCAAATGTGCAGTCAGCATTAAGGGCCATTGTACTACCTTTTTGGAGTGTAGGCTCAAACGCTTTGCTGTTCAGTCCAGTCTTCTACTCTGTTGTGGAATTGGTTCTTTGAGACTTTTTTGAACCCAATTCATTAAATTTTATTTTGTTTGGTTAGTCCAGTCTAGCTTTTTATGGGCTTTATTTTTTTTCTTTATACTGTGCAACAAATTAGCAGTCCTTCTAGCAGTACATGAGTTAAACTTCATTTCCATTGGTTAGTCTATTCATGCTTGGGATGGGGGACTAATTTCTTTTTTTTTTTAATGTCATGAAGCAGATTAGCAGTTTCTTCTAGCACTGCATTATTTGGAAACTGAATAAGTACCTTCCGAATTGGTGATTTAAAGAAATGTTCAACCATAATAGACTCTTAATCTCAGGAAACAAACTGAGGGTTGCTGGAGGGGAGGGGTGTAAGAGGGATGGGGCGATTGGGTGATGGACATTGGGGGTTATGTGCTATGGTGAGTGTTGTGAATTGTGGAAGACTGATGAATCACAGACCTGCACTGCTAAAACAAATAATACATTATATGTTTATAAAAAAAAGAAAAAAATATGATGGGGTTAATTTCACCAGAGCCCCTTCTTGGAGTTACAGTCCTTTAATTTTTGTATATATCTGGTCTGCCAGTGCAGAATCCACTGGACTGCCATCATTTATCCTACCATTGTGTAAAAAAGGAAAATGTGGCATGATAGATTTGTTGTATGCTTTGTAGACATCAAGATGTATTCTAGGTTCGTGGTAATCATCTACCAAGCCAATGACCTCATCAGAAAAAAGGAGTATGTATCACTTGGCATCTTAATCCTGGTAAATCTTATTGCAGGCTCCAGAGTTCCCAATTTCTTTTAATACCCATAAACTGTATGTTTCTCTTTTTCTTTCTAACTATGTTTCTTAACTGGGTCCATGATTTGCTGAAGGCCAATGCCACAACTGTAGATTCTGTGTACCATCACTTTATTTTAGAAAAAGCAGGACATCATAGATGTAGCTTTAAAGGAGAATATATTTGGCTTTCAAAATTTCAGGGAAATATTTGTGCATGTTTCACTTCATTGGCTGAATTGTTTCTTTTTTTTCTTTTATTTCTTTTTTGTATATACATATAAATATATAAAGAAATTTCTTTATATATGTAAATTTATTTTATTTAAACTCTATTAGCCAAATATAGTACATCATTAGTTTCAGATGTAGAGTTCAATAATTCATCAGTTGCATATAACAACCAGTGCTCATCACATCATGTGTCCTCCTTAATGCCCATCACCCAATTACTCCATCCCCCCACCCACTCCCCTCCAGAAAAACCTCATTTTTTCCCCCTATACTTAAGAGTCTCTTATGGTTGGTCCCCCTCTCTGATGACTTCCCAGGCTCAATTGTTTTTATTAACCCGTGGTTCTCAGGCTGCACATTAGAATCACCTGGTAAGTTAACAAGACTAATTCCCAGAATCTCTGGGGGAGATCTGGTGAGGCCCTGGCATCAATGTTTTTTAAAAGCTCCATGAGATGACAGGAATGTTCAGCCAGGGATGAGGATGACTGCTATGTTAAAAGGAAATGTCAGATCAGCCTGAATCTAGCTTATCACACACGTGAATAGGCAGGCTTTGCAGATGGTGAGATTTTATTCTAGGATTGTGGGGGCCTTGATGAATTTGCGGGGCTTGTGCCCACTCTAAAAAGAACTCAATCCTAGAGAATGAGTAGTCTGGGGACCTATATGAATTTAAAATTATTAGTTGTGAGATGGTTTGAACCCTTTAGGAAAAAGAGTCCCTGTGCATTTGCTGTAATAGTGGGGAAGATCCTGTTCATTTGCTGGCTGACCTTGGGTAAATTACTTCTCCCCTCTGACATTTGGATTCCTCATCTGCAAATAAGATTAGGAGGATTAGTTGGTTTCAAAGATTGCCTCTGGCTCTAATGATGTGTGCTTACTTTGTGATTAATAAAAATGATCAAAATGATTAAGAATATTATTATTCAAAACCATCAGGTAATCCACCGATCCCTTATAGCAGGTTTGGAATGCATAAGGTGATTTTGGGAGTAATAGACTTGCCTTCCTAATTATATTTGGCTTAAGTTTCTTCTAAAATACTCAACTATAGGTTGTATTCATTGAGCACACAGTAGTTGCCAGCAGGGAGGGGAGCCCTACAGTGAGCTGAGTGGCAGTGGGATGCCAGTTTGAGATTTAGCAGTCATTAAAAAAACATGTTGTATGGATAATTGAGAACTGCCTCTTATAGATAAAATATCAGTCTCATAGCTCTGGGAAAGGAGGATAGGGGCTGGCTGTTTTGACAGCCCAGGACTCCTTTCTGTGGTATTTTAAGTAGCCATTTATTTAGTTAATACCAATATTGTTAATAAGAATTTTTATTTTAACAAATAAAGTTCCCTAGTTATTTCATTGGCTACTTCCAAAATCTGGAAGTGGTTGAGGAAACTGAGGCATAAAGAGATTAAGTGACTTACTCAAGGTCACACAGTTCAAGAGGTGGTAGTTCTTGACCTAGAACCAGGGCCTCTTGATACCGCATCATGCAGTTCTTCTTCCAGTGTAGCCTACATAGTGGACCCTGGTCAGAATATGGTCATGACTCAGAATTGAAGAGGTTCCACCAACATAGAGCAGAACTCAGGAGGAAGTTTAAAAGAAAGGAGAAAAGGGCTAACATGGAGGAAAAAAGAAACATTAAAAGAGGGATGTGTTTGAGGTAAGTTCTTTCTTGCCCTTATCATTCTTCTGTGCAAGTTTCCCCTGACAAAAATTGGCCATTTGGTCTTTCAGCATCAAGGTTAAGCATTGGTAGCAGAGGAGAGGGAAAGTAATGCATCCATAGCAGAGACAGTGTATGGAAGGCAGACCTTCAGTAGGAAATAAAAACACTGGAAGTGGCCTTGGGGCCCCTGGAAGCAAGCCATGGTCCTGTTCCTACCTTGCTGCCAGAACTTGATCAAGGCCCTTCCCCACTAGGCCTCAGTTTCCATGTCATTAAAATTAAGGAGTGGATTCAATAGAAAATCCATGTTCTCAAATGAAATTTGAGCCAGAAACTTCTATATAGAACGGAAAAAAGCAGAACTAGTATGATTGAAATCAGCCTAGGAAAGAGGTGGAGGACAGAGTCTAGAATTTCAGGTAATCATCTTGCCAGTGTAGACCTTAGTCACTAGGGGAATTGGGATTAGGAGAGTGGGGATGGCTCTGCCCAGTGCAGACAGATTGCTTGGAAGATGGGGCAGCCCTGGGTGGGAGAGGGGGTTCAGGCAGAGATAAGAATACCTTGGAGATCTGCCGCATGCCTTTCCCTTTTCCATTTCCTATTTTACAAGTGAAAAAATTAAGGGGAAAGGTACTTTTCCAAGGTTTCAGTGATGGGCCTGGGATCCCAACCCTTCAAATCAGGACTTTATCCTCTGTAACCTGCTACCTATGCTATAGGATGCTGGCTTAGTGCTCCTTTGGCTCTATCAGAGACCTAAATGCACTCTCAAGTCTGGCTGGAGAAAGCAAGCTGACACAGAAACTGGGATAACAGTAGTATTATATAACCTACCAGAAGGAAGCAGGCCTGTCAGCAGACCTTGAGGTACCAGGCAGTGAGATGAGGCACAGGAGAGGAATCCTAGAATCTCCTGCAGATTACATTAGTTCTCCCGAGGGAGAGAGCCCTGGATGTAGCACTGTGTTGTGCAACCATCTACTCTCAGGGTGCAGAAGAGCTCTGGGAATAGTTCTGGCAACTCTGATCTCTCCGCCTGCCTGCCTTCATTAGAGGAGGGGGAGCCATGTACCTTCATGCCCAGCTGGCTACAGGAAGGATATGCTAAGAGCCCACCCTCCACCCCCTCAGAATGTGGTGCCTAAAGGCAGTAGCTACTTTTAGCTGTACCTCCCACAGCCTCTCTTCCACCCACTCTCTTCCTTCCTCCTCCCTCTGTGAACCCTGCTGGTTGGCAGGAGGGCTGGGCAGTAGTGGGTGCTTTGGTATTAGCAAAGAGGCAGACAAGGGAGAGCCAGGCATCCCTAGGGGTGGCTATGGTAGACCTAGTATAGTGGGAGGGCTCAGAAAAAACACAGAATTGAGAGACTGCTTTGTGGTTAAGGCCCAATGGGAGTGGAGGGACTTACTAATTTCCTTTGCACTTGTAACCTGTGAGGTGTTTGTCTTTAAGAATATAGGTTGAACTGCACAGGAAGGTTCAGGAAGATTTATTGAACAGAATGTATATAGACACTTTCTGTACTTGGGCTTAGAGAAAGACTACTGGGGCTAGTGTTACTCACTTGATTCTTGACTCTCCTTCTTGAACATTGTTTTACACTGATCACTGGGTTTTACAGATTATCTCACTTGATCTTCTCTGTGGCCCTGTGAAGTAGGAAGGGCGGGATTATCATTTTACAAATGAGAAAAATGAGGCTCAAAGAGTTATTGTAATATAACTGATCTGGGCTCAAGTGCTGAAGTTATAGTGCCATTTAACATCATTCCATATAGCTATACCTTCTAGAAAAGGGTATTGCATCTGTTCTCAATCTAATTCCTTCATTGTGGAAGCTGGGAAACTAGGCACAGAAAGAGAAAGAACTCACCCAAGGAAATACAGTATGTTTGTAGTAGTACTGGAACTAGAACGTTGCCTGGCAAGGATGTGAGTTCCTGGACCCATGACTTACAAGCTGCTCTTGCCTTTCACGGGTGGTGAGGGAAATCTGTATAGTGTGATGGGAAGCAAAGGGTCACTGAACTAGTTAGTAATCTATCATTTTTTAGCTCTGTGATCTTGGGCAAAGTACTTAGCCTCTCTGAGTTAGTTTTCTTTTCTGCTAATTGGGGCCGAAAATCCCTGAGAACTGTCTGGGTCAGAAATCTCTGTGTGACTGCTATAATGGAGGGAACTGATGCTCAGTAGCCCTTTACAAAGGTTTTGTTAATGAAATACATATGCATGACTTAAGAGAGCCTGCAAATACGAACTCAGTCATTGGGTGACCTTGAATAAATATCATTGTCTTTTTGCCTTATTTCTCCATCACAGCATGAAGGACTTTTTTTTTTTTTTTTTTTTTTTTGCTTCCCTCCCTTAAAAGTATAAAAGTTCTATGACCTGGCTCATGTCTTGGGTCCTTGGTGGAAAGCTGGATTTTTTTTTATATAGGGAGCTTTCTTTTATTTACCCTCAGCTCCATCTCCCCTACCAGTCCACACACATACTGCTATGAATAGCAGAGGAACGTTTTCTCTCCCTGTCTCCTGCAAAGCTAAAAGAAGAGCTTGGAAGAAAGCCAGAATTAACTGTGTTTTTATTTAGTGCCTTCTCAAGTCCATCAAGCCAGAACCATCTAGGCACTTGGCAATTAAAAATCAATTCTTGGCCCCCAGTTTCTTGGCTAGGATTTGTGATGAGCATTACTGAGTTTTCATGATACGATTAGGAGTTGTGTTAGAAATTTTACAGGCTTTTGATAAATGACCTACTTAGAACAAATCAACATTCTTCACCTTTGCCTACATCATTTTATCTGGAACATTCTCATGGCTCTAGTGGTCTGGGTGAGAAGATAAGGACCATTGTATATTCCTGCCACATTGGCCTTTTCTCCACAATGCTATGAGGTGAGCAAGGCCAGGATTATTTCCCATTTTATGACTAAGGAAATTGAAACTCAGAGAATTGCTCATATTGACTCAGATCAGTGCTGCTTCTTAAAAGCAGTGGTGTGCAAGGAAGAGCTTAACAGGTTATCAACCCATCCATACCAAATGGGCAGGGAGATTGTTCTAAAGATGCCTTCTGTACTTTGCTTCTAACTAAGTCTTGTTATAAAAGTTAGTCAGTAGCAGATAGAACCAGGCAGATGTCACTAGATAATTCTGGCTAGATTAGCATTGAACTAACTGGCAATTCAGATTTATCTATTTGACCTATGGTATGTCCCCTCAAATATCATATCATCCAGAGATGCATGAGAGGCCTTGCCAAATGCAGAAGGGTGGCCCTAGATTTTATGCCCCTTCATGTTCAGTTTGGAAGTTTTCTTTCTGTGAGGTATATTTGGGATACACATGTGGAGTACACTTTTACATTGACATGCTTGGAGCATATACATTCGGTTAGCCATGGAGTACACTCAAACTTGGGCATATTCTCTACAGGCAGAATATATACACAAAGATACACATGATGAATGCTTATGCAAATTTATGTGTGTGGACACACATGAATGCATATAAAGCACAACTGCACACCCAGATACACATAGGGCATGCTGAGATGCACATTCATATGTGCTCCTACCCCCAGGACATACACTCTTATTCCTGAGATACACTTTTAAGGAGTTACTTGAACAAACCACCCTCCCCCCATGAGACACATTTGAACACACCTTTGGTACACACTCACATGCCACACACATCCCTGTGGGATACACTTTGATCCAGAACATATGCTACCCTTAGAACCAGCTTGTTGTCACAGTTTTCCAAATAGGTAGAACAAGGCAATGGCCCCATCAGGAATCAAATGGATACTCAAGATGGTATGTGTTATAGCAGGGTCTTCAAGGCAAACAAAGTTTACGACTGAGCCCTCAGATGTTGAACTAATAAGCAGATGGAGAAGATAAATTTGCAGTGATCAATGCAGAAAGATATCCTGCTCTTCCATCCCCAGTCTACTTAACAAACCACCATGGAATAATTTGATTTTGAATAATGCCCTAGAAAACATAAAGTAACTGAGTATTAAAGTTCATTCTTTTCTTAGGAATGAAGTAACAACTTGGCCAGATCAAGTGTATATAAGTTGTGGGAGGGAGGATGCATAAGGGGCACAGAGTCCCAACTTCTCCTGTTTCAGTGGTGGGTAGAGAAAACAAACACATTCTTTTTTTTTTTTTTAATGTTCATTGTGTTATGTTAGTCACCATAAAATACATCATTAGTTTTTGACGCAGTGTTCCAAGATTTTTTTTTTTAGTTTTATTTGCATTTATTTTATGCAGAATTTACTATTTACTCCCAGGCTATAACTTTTTGTTTCTTCAGTTTCTTCTGGGATATCTTTTTCTTCTGTGCAATCTCCTCTTCTGGTTTAAGAACAATCTGCTCTTTTTCAGTAAGGATCATCTCAGTGTGGCAGGGAGAGCTCATGTATGGGTTAATCCATCCATGAGCCTTGTAATTTCTATGCTGCATCTTAGGAGGGTGGTTGTTCATCTGGGTATGCTCAATGACCAGAGAATCTGCATTTAAACCCTTAAGTTCAGCATTACTTTCTGCATTTTGAAGCATGTGCAGTAAAAATTCAGTACTCTTTTGGGAGCACTGGCCCCATTTCCAGCCCCACTATTTGGCCTGGGCACACCTCATCCACCAACTCCACCATTGTAGCGATGGAATGGCACAGGGGTGCATGCTTCTGCAAAGTGACATCCTTCAGATACTTGGTGACTTTTCAGATATGCATATCCTCGATTGCCTGGGCAGTTTCATGTATGTTCTTGAAGTGAACACAAAGATTTGAACCTCTTGCTTTTTGTGATTTGTTAGGGTTTTCTGGGTCAAATGAATAGTGAGCCATTTTCAGAGATCACCTTAGGCCTCTTGAATAGCCACATTCTTAATGACCACAACCCTGCCCCTAAGCATAACAGCTTGAGCCATCTGGCCCCACTAATGAAGACCTGCTATTTTTAGAGTTTCTCAAGCTGGAAACCAGGTCGGGATGTCCTGGAGAGGCCTTTCTGGCCTTTAATAATCAAAGGCTGGAGCTGAAAGGAGAGAATCCTAGACTGGGTCTGGATTGAATGGCATGAAGCAGTGAAGAGGTTAGAGTATGCCAGGTTTGCCCCAGCAAACCTCAGAGCAGCAGCCTCACAGTCTGAGTAGGATACTGTTGACTGTCACAGCTTTATGCTCATTTCTCAACTTTGGACTTGAGATCAAGAAACATGAATTCCAGTTACTATTCTGCAACTTATGGTGTGCCTCGGTCAGGTTTCCCTCCTCTGTCTGGCTCTTATTTGGCCTGTAGGTAAAACAGCCAGTATATCCCTCAGATGCTGGCAAGACTCAAAGAAAGAGTTGAGACAATGCTTTGCAGATGTACTTATTCTTCACCCACAAAGCTATACCTCCATCCCTAAGCTAGTCTTACCCACCAACTACCAGGCCTGACCCTTCTCACAGTAGCCATAAAAAGAAAAGGGGGTTGAGGGAAGGAAACCTCATAGCATTGTTGTTGGGCTAAGTCATGCTGAGGTCACCCTCACCCTTACAGATACTTTTCAATGATAGGTCAATCCTTTCCCAGAAAAAGGTTTACAACATTTAGGTGATCATATAGTTTTGGCTCCTTGGGAACCCTAGGCAGTGGGGAAAAGTGGAGGACATCAGGATCAAGGACTTTTTCTGTACTAGGAAAAGCAAGGTCAGACCACCTGTACCTGCCACCTGCCAGAGGAAGCAAATTAGAATGGCAGTTCTGACCGGGGGAGAGTGCCTTATTCCATTTTGTACTCAGGGTCATTTCACCTGCTTTGCTGAAAGGGGGTGGGTCAGGAACTACACTCTGTAGCTGAAGTTCAGATTTCTCTTCACCCCATATATCATGGGCAAAGTTCTTCTAAGCCTGAGTTTTCTGGTCTGTAAAATGGGATTAACTGTAAATCTCAGGATTGTTGGGTGCAAGAATTCATCATGGCAAAGGATGAGAAAAGTGCCTTGTAAAATGTTGAACATGTTTTGCTGCTGTTTGGATTGTTAAGAATACATCCAGCTCATTATTATAGGTAGCTTGGAGGTAGTTCAGGAGCTTGTCTTTGCTTTATTTCTCACTCCTTCCCCATGCCCCTTTTTTTTTTTTTATAAACCATTTTATTTATTTTTTTCTTTTTTTAAATTTTTTATAAACATATAATGTATTTTTATCCCCAGGGGTACAGGTCTGTGAATCGCCAGGTTTACACACTTCACAGCACTCACCATAGCACATACCCTCCCCAATGTCCATAACCCCACCCCCTTCTCCCAAACCCCCTCCCCCCAGCAACCCTCAGTTTGTTTTGTGAGATTAAGAGTCACTTATGGTTTGTCTCCCTCCCAATCCCATCTTGTTTCATTCATTCTTCTCCTACCCCCTTAACCCCCCATGTTGCATCTCCACTTCCTCATATCCAGGAGATCATATGATAGTTGTGTTTCTCCGATTGACTTATTTCGCTAAGCATGATACCCTCTAGTTCCATCCATGTTGCTGCAAATGTCAAGATTTCATTTCTTTTGATAGCTGCATAGTATTCCATTGTGTATATATACCACATCTTCTTTATCCATTCATCTGTTGATGGACATCTAGGTTCTTTCCATAGTTTGGCTATTGTAGACATTGCTGCTATAAACATTCGGGTGCATGTGCCCCTTCGGATCACTACGTTTCTATCTTTAGGGTAAATACCCAGTAGTGCAATTGCTAGGTCATAGGGTAGTTCTATTTTCAACATTTTGAGGAACCTCCATGCTGTTTTCCAGAGTGGTTGCACCAGCTTGATTCCCACCAACAGTGTAGGAGGGTTCCCTTTCTCCGCATCCTGGCCAGCATCTGTCATTTCCTGACTTGTTAATTTTAGCCATTCTGACTGGTGTGAGGTGATATCTCATTGTGGTTTTGATTTGTATTTCCCTGATGCCGAGTGATGTGGAGCACTTTTTCATGTGTCTGTTGGCCATCTGGATGTCTTCTTTGCAGAAATGTCTGTTCATGTCCTCTGCCCATTTCTTGATTGGATTATTTGTTCTTTGGGTGTTGAGTTTGCTAAGTTCTTTATAGATTTTGCACACTAGCCCTTTATCTGATATGTCATTTGCAAATATCTTCTCCCATCCTGTCAGTTGTCTTTTGGTTTTGTTAACTGTTTCCTTTGCTGTGCAAAAGCTTTTGATCTTGATAAAATTCCAATAGTTCATTTTTGCCCTTGCTTCCCTTGCCTTTGGTGATGATCCGAGGAAGATGTTGCTGCGGCTGAGGTCAAAGAGGTTGCTGCCTGTGTTCTCCTCAAGGATTTGGATGGATTCCTTTCTCACACTGAGGTCCTTTATCCATTTTTAGTCTATTTTCGTGTATGGTGTAAGGAAATGGTCCAATTTCATTTTTCTGCATGTGGCTGTCCAATTTTCCCAACACCATTTATTGAAGAGGCTGTCTTTTTTCCATTGGACATTCTTTCCTGCTTTGTCGAAGATTAGTTGACCATAGAGTTGAGGGTCTATTTCTGGGGTCTCTATTCTGTTCCATTGATCTATGTGTCTGTTTTTGTGCCAGTACCATGCTGTCTTGATGATGACAGCTTTGTAATAGAGCTTGAAGTCTGGAATTGTGATGCCACTAACTTTGGCTTTCTTTTTCAATATTCCTTTGGCTATTCGAGGTCTTTTCTGGTTCCATATAAATTTTAGGGTTATTTGTTCCATTTCTTTGAAAAAAAATGGATGGTATTTTATAGGAATTGCATTAAATATGTAGATTGCTTTAGGTAGCATAGACGTTTTCATAATATTTGTTCTTCCAATCCAGGAGCATGGAACATTTTTCCATTTCTTTGTGTCTTCCTCAATTTCTTTCATGAGTGCTTTATAGTTTTCTGAGTATAGATTCTTAGCCTCTTTGCTTAGGTTTATTCCTAGGTATCTTATAGTTTTGGGTGCAATTGTAAATGGGATTGACTCCTTAATTTCTCTTTCTCTTGTTGGTGTAGAGACATGCAACTGATTTCTGTGCATTGATTTTATATCCTGACACTTCACTGAATTCCTGTATAAGTTCTAGCAGTTTTGGAGTGGAGTCTTTTGGGTTTTCCACATAGAGTATCATATCATCTGCGAAGAGTGATAGTTTGATTTCTTCTTTACCGATTTGGATTCCTTTAATTTCCTTTTGTTGTCTGATTGCTGAGGCTAGGACTTCTAGTACTATATTGAATAGCAGTGGTGATAATGGACCCCATGTCCTTCTTTTAAGCCAGTATTGGCTCCATTTTACAGTCGGGGATACTGAGGACTAGAGAAGGGAGGGACCAGCCTGATGATGTGGGATTAGGCAGTGGTGGATTCAGGATTAGAAACCAGGCTTTCAGATCTATCTAGCTTCAAGCTACCAGCCAGAATTCCAGTGCTAAAGGAAGCTGCCAGTAGCAGCTTAAGTTAATATATGTTAAAAACTTGGGTTTGTCTCTGAAACATAGTGGTGGGGGGGCAGCTATCTGTGCCCAGCCTTCCCCAGCAGTACCCTGTTTCCCCACAAGAGACACACTGACCTTTGTCCCTTCTACAGCAGCTCATGTCCTACTCACCTGTGAGTTAGAGGCTGTGAAGTAATGGAGAAGATGCTAAGCTGTTGTGAGAGGGAGTTGTGTTGCCCATTTAAACTACTTAAGAAAAGTCCCTGAAGGCAGTTATCCTCCTTGGCTACCCCCACCTCCTCACAGCTTCCTGGGTACAGAAGCTTTGTGTGGCTGACCTGCATAAGGGTTTAGGTCAAAAGGTATCTGAGAAAATGTTTGAGGGCCTTGATCTGTGGAGTATTTTACCAGCTCTTGAGGCATAAGGTAGTGGAAATCCAAGAACCAAAGGTGGAAAATTCCCTTGAGACAGGCTGATTCTCACCTGGCCTTGATGTGGACATTACATCTCAGCTGGGCTGATTTTTTCTCATTTAGTGTTTTTTCTTGTACACCACAGACTCTTGAGCTGGGCCAGATTTCCTGGAGCCTTTCTAGATTGTTTATTTTTGCCTTTCTGAGCCCAGGACAGATACATTTAAAAAAATTGTTATGTTAGTCACCATACAGTAGTACATCATTAGTTTTTGATGTAGTGTTCCATGATTCATTGTTTGTGTGTAACACCCAGGACAGATACATTGAGACTGATTGGTGAGAAGAAGGAGATGGAATAATCTGTGGAGCTCATGCCTTGGTGCTAGACATTGGGGAAGATGGCCTTTTGTGTCTTCTTCATCTGTCCTGCCACTAATACATTATTTTCCTATGGCCCCCTGATTGGATATAGGAACCTAATTGAAAGTGTTGTTTTTCACTTGTGCTGCTAAAACCTATAGGATAACTATGGTATGGTCCTATCTAGGGCATTAGAAAGTTTCTGGGGTATGGAAACTAAAGGGAAAATGAGAGAGATACGTTTTATTCTTCAAGTTTGAGAGACAAGGAGGTGAATAGGAAAGGGTGAGCTGCCAAAGTCCTGCCAAGAAGCAGCCACACAGTTTCCCCAGCTCTCTTGACTCTAGACATGTCCTTTTTTATTATTTTATTCTTGAATAAGAAATACATTCTTGTGGTCAAAATCTAAAAGATACCAGTGGGTGTACAATGGGACGTGTTCCTCCTGCTCCTCCCCTCCAGCCACTTGGCTTCCTCTGTGGAGGCCACCAGTGAGTCCTTCCACAGAAATGTTCTATGGATATACAAGCATGTGTAGATATATTCATTTTCTCCTTTTTATGGTAATATATTCACTGTTCTATGACTTATTATACTTTGGATGTTCTTTGACCCTGTGGGGCATGAGGATGTGTCATGGAGAGCAGAGGTTAAGAGCACTGGTTCGAGAGTAAAACTACTAGTGTTTTGGTTCTGGCTCTATGTGACCTCCAGCAATCACATCATCTCTTCAAACCTTGGTTTCTTCATTTTTAAGATGGGGATCAAATAAGTTAGTTTATGTAAAAACTTAGATTTACCTCTGACACATAGTAAGCACTCAGCCATATTTTATTATTATAAGAAAAGCATTGTACTATGAGTCAGAAAATCTAGGTTCTCTTCTAGCCTCTGCTCCTGGGATAGCTGAGTGACATCCTTTGACATCCTTTGAGATATTTTCTTATCTTTAAAATGTAAGGTCTCATTCCTACTCTGCTTATCTTCTAGAGTTGCTAGGAGGATCCAGTGAACTCATGAATATGAAATGATGTGAAAGCAACTTAGAAACTGTAATGTGCTTAAGCACATGGAAATGGTGCTACTTAACTCTTTTCATAGAAGCCACTTTGGATAACTCGAACACAGTGGCCTGAACTGGGTGGAGAAGGCATTGCCCTTTCTTCTGATAGTACAACCCAAAGGCCATTCCTGAACTGGAGCTCTATTCTGGGTCGAGATAGTTCATGGCAAAAATCAAGAGTCAAGTTTTGTCTTTTGACCTTTTTTTTAAATCTCACTTCATCCCTCTTCTGAATTCCTTGTTTCCACATTTTCTTTGTCTCCTCTCTGTTCCTTTTACCTCCCTTCTGTCTCTTGTCAAAACCTGCTTATAGCTTATTTTCAAATTTTTTATTTAAATTCTGGTCAGTTAACATATAATATAATATTGGTTTCAGGAGTAGAATTTAGTGATTCATCACTTACATATAATACCCAGTGCTCATTATAACAAGTATCCTTCTTAATACCCATTAAATAAATAAATAAAATCTACAATGATAATAATGATAATAACAACAACAATAATAAGAATCCACTGTCAAGCTCTTGAACATGACACAGAGTTAAGAAGAATAGGTTCAAGTTCTAGCACTGTACTGGTTGCTTTGTTCCTTAGTTTCCCTGGGCCTTCCTTCCTCTGCTCTCATCTCCTTCACCTAGCTTAAATAGTCAGAATTTGTCTTGCATAAGCCTGGATGACCTACTTGAAGTTCTGTTGTTATAAGCACAACTACTTTTTATTCAGACAAAGACCCAATTCTATCCCTCCTAGGCCTTGAGTGTGGGTCTGATTGTGCTTGTGTCCTCTTTGACAGCTTAGGTTTAGATGTTACATCCATCCCTCTGCCAGAAGGGAAGCCAACTCAGCCATTTGTCCTCTGGTGCCTTGTCCAGTGGCTGCTCACCAAACACCCCTGCCATCCACCCATCCACTACTTACCATGTCTGCTGGAAAACCAGGATTGTGCTATACTCTGCTAGAGACATGGCCCATCCCTGAACGGGAATCATTGCTCACAGGGATCAAAGACACTGCTTAGTGCCTTGGCCAATGTCTTTTCTCTCACTGTGAGTCAATAGGCAGAGGGAAATCAGTAAGCCACTGGAAACCATCTTCTACTTTCTGATGGGCTTTTTATTTTATTTATTTATTTATTTATTTATTTATGATGGCCTTTTTAAACGCAGATTTCCTTTTTGGGTTGTAAGGACTCCCCAGGAGGGTATTACATTCTCTTTGAAAAGGCTCAGAGTCTTTGCAAATCTGTGTCCTGGGCGGGCATGCTTAATCGACTTCAAGGTTGTTTAAGTTGATTGAAATATATTTATTTTTCCTGTTCTCCAGATATAGGATCAGGTCAAAATGCTCCTATAAGTGCTATTCCTGTTCTCACCACCTTAGAGCAGATGGCTATGTTTAAAGACCACATTAGAACCATTAGTTCTAACCTATCTCTCCCTCTGCTCCTCCCCCCACCTACAGCCCTCCTTCCCTTAGAATGTTTTAACACGACATCTGTCAAATGGATAAAAAATGACTTTCCTTTCTTCTCTCTGCCTTGCCTACCCACCCTCTGGCTGTGGTGTTTATGAATATGGAACTATACATGTGGGAGGCATGGAGGACAGATTCATCATGTAGTTCTATCCCCCTCCTGCTCCCCTTCTGTAAATCTAGAGGAGCCCCACCCCTACTGCTTCTCAGGAAATTTCAAGGCTGGCCTTCAGGTCACAATCCAAGAGAAGTTAAGGATCACAGGGCTGGTCCCAGTAGAACCACATGAAGTAATTCAAGAACCCAGGTTCAGAATCTTAGATAGGTCTAAGTCACCTCAGAGGTTGGGGTGTTTTTGGGCTTCCTGTCTCTTCCCTGGGTCTGGCCTGGCCATCTCTCAAGGTTTGAAGGCAACAAAGAGAAGCTAATGGGTGGCTGGAACTTAGTACCCACAGCAAGACAGCAAGTCCAAGAAGAAGATCACAATGCCCAGAGCAGGAATATTTTGGAGATGGAGCCCAGTCTGCCTCAAGAGACAGGAAGGGTCAGGGTAACCTCCAGTTCAAGAGGTATGCTTCTGACTCAGCTCATGGAGAGATCATTGCTGAGTCATTGTTTCTTTGTTTATTTGTTTTACTAATAATTTGTCTCTTAGAATATTAGAGTCTGATTTGAATAGATTGAGCATAGCTCTTGGAAATTTCTTCTAGACTACAGCATAGAGATATCCTGCAGGGATTTTTCCATCAGGGCCACTGGGGGCCTCAGGGCTGAAGATCAGGGCAGGGGTGGGAGGGAGTAGGAGTTCAAGAGAGCAGGAGCAGATAGCCTCTCAAGGTAGACTGAGAAGATTCTCCTGGATAAGCTACTGTAACTCCTTGGCTTGCCTGGAATCTAATACAAGGAGAAGCCAGGAGACAGAGTTTCAGAGATTCTGATTTCTTCCAAATGATCCAGTGCAGTAAGAGAAAATTCTTGTATTTCAAACTTTGGCTCTAGTAAGTTTAAGACACTTGTTTCAATATGATGCATGATCCATGATCACTTGGGCTGCTTTTTAGAAATTCTATGGTGATTCTGAGCAGCAGGTCTGTGAACCACACATTGAAAGACTTGTCTAATGTGTTTGAGACACTGGGGTGATGCCAAAAGATCCCAGAATAACTTGACAGTAACTACTATTTCCAGTGTTTTGGGCATTCAAGCTGATGTTTATCAGATTGGGAGGTGCACTGGGTGAGAGACTTCTCTAGCCAACAGGGGCATGCTTGATTGGTGGTCCAGAAACATGTCTTCTCTGTGATCTGTCCAATCCTTGACCAATTGGCTGCATCTTCTCTAAAGGACTTATTTCCTCAACAAGACCAAACACTTAACATCATGAACTTTGGGGCAGTAGCTGGGTCTCACTGGGCCTGTCAAGTTGAGCTAGTGGCTGAAGTTTCATATCAGAAGAGTCCATTGCTAAGGTCCAGACCAAGCAAGTGACTCCACTTCTTTCATATATGTTTGGTCATTTATAGCTAAGATCACATGTAATCTCTTTGGAAGAAGTACAGAAAGGTGTTATTCTTTGTCTATAATGAGCGAGAAAATTCAGAAGCTTATCTTGGCTTCCCAAACTTTTAGGTCCTGACAGGTATGAGCTGGCTTGCACCCAAAGTACATATTGGCCTTTGGTTCAGGTGATCCATCTTGCTCTTGCTGAACCTGACCCTTATCCAGGCTCACCTTTCCAAATCAAGCGATCCAGCTGGGTTTTGTGTCTGCCAGGTGTTGCTGAAACTAACCATCGGTCTTTTGTTTTATTTTATTTTATTTTATTTTTTTTAAGATTTTATTTATTTATTCGAGAGAGAGGGAGGAGAGAGAGTGAAAGCATGAGCTGGGGGAGAGGTCAGAAGGAGAGGAAGAAGCAGACTACGTGCTAAGTGGGAGCCTAACATGGGGCTCGATCCCAGGACTCCAGGATCATGTCTTGAGCTGAAGGCAGTTGCTTAACTAACTGAGCCTCCAGGCACCTCAGATCTTTCATTTTCTTAAAGTGAAAAATGGATGGTACAATGGGACATTGAAGGAAGCCGGTGCGCAGTGACTCACAAATCACACGAACAAAGTAGGAAAAAATGATCCTGTCATGGAAAGATGATATTTGCATACTTCCTTTCAGTACATACATTTATTTATTTATTTATTTATTTATTTATTTATTCATTTATTTAGTTATGGGTGATAGCAACATCCAGGTTAAAGCTGAAATCAGCGAGGTATGAATTATTAAGTTGTAGGGAAGAGAAAAATCAATTCTTGGGATTTAAAAAAAATATTCATAGTGGTGTTTTTTTTACCTGGCATCTTTTCTCCTTTCCTTGTTTTCTTTACCTGCCATCTTTTCTCCTTTCCCTGATGACCATCTTCAGCAAAACTAGCAGCCCACCCTACAAGCCACTTGGCCATAAATCCTATCAACAACAGACTGTCCTATAGACAACCTGGTACATATTACATAAATAATTTTCTTAGCCCCATAGTATGTTCTGCAACCTGACAGAGATGCTTATTCTGTTGTTGTGATCTGAGAACGTGCCTGATTTTAAGGCTCAGGTTGTAGAGACTAAAAACTGCTATGCATTATGAATTAAGCAGATTGTTTAGATCTTCATAAGTGTACATCTGATTGACAACTTGAATAAGTCCATATTGCCTCATTTTCTTCTTATCCTACTTAAAAATTAGTGAAAGAGGCAAAGGAAGAAAGAATACAAACTGGAGTCATCAGGTTAGGGATTAACAGTCAGATGAAGATGACATAACTAGCAAGAGGCAGCCTAGCTCTAGTGTCCCTGTACTTAACCATGGCTAAGGCTTTGTCTGAGTCAGAGGCATGGAGGTAAGAGTACACCTGCCTGCAAGAGAAACAGTTTGGCCAGAGTGGAAGGTCCCTGCCAGGGTAAAGATAAGAGTTGGTTCTATAAGTGGGGCTTTGAAAGGTTGACAGGAGAGTTGTTACAGCTCTGGATAACTGGGATCCCATGTTTTTTTGTATATTGGCAAGGCCTGGCATTGGGAGTTCTCCTTACATGACCCAAAATATCCTTTCTCAGATATACCAACCACTGAGGAAAACCTTTCGGTTAGGCAGGGAGCCCAACCTACAGGGTGGCATGGGGATCCCTGGGAAAAATGAGACATCAGGAGAGGCAAGGATGAGCCTAAACTATGAAGGTCCTCCAGAGCAGTGGTTCACCAAGTGTGTATCTAAACCAGCAACATAGGCATCACCTGGAGACTTGTTTGAAATGCAACCTCTCAAGACATGCTTAAGATCAACTGAATTAGGGGTGCCTGGGTGGCTCAGTTGGTTAAGCATCTGTCTTTGGCTCGGGTCATGATCCCAGGGTCCTGGAATTGAGTCCTGAGGTCAGGCTTCCTGCTCAGTGAGGAGTCTGCTTCTCCCTCTCCCTGTGCCCCTGCCCCCAACTCATTCTCTCTCACTCTGCTGTCTCATTCTCTCAAATAAATAAAATTTTAAATAGAGACCAACTGAATAAGACACTTAGACTTGGGGGGCCTGGTAATCTGTATTTTAACAAGCCCTCCAAGAAGTCAAGAACTACTACTGAAGGTCATTCACAGGGTGGGCTGGTATCCCTGGAAAGAGAAACCAGCTGGGAGCCTTCTCTCTTTGCTTTCTTGTGGGAGATTGGCAAAAGCCAAGCTATAGAATAGAGTAAGGCCTACTAAAGATTCAAATCTGTTCTACCATCTACTAACTGGGTTACTGGGGGCTATTTTGTCAATGTCACAGGTTATCTTCAGTAAATATGGGAATATTAAGGCTTACCTTGGAGAGTTATGGAGGCTGAGATCACAAAGCCCCTTGCCCAATGCCTGAGATGTGTTTTTAACAAATACAAGTTTTCCTTCCTCCCCATTTTACTTTGTCATTTCTTCCCTGCCTTCATTCCTTCCACCTGAAATGGTCCACAGGCCACTCCAAGTTAGCTGTAGACACATGCCACATTGTTGACCAGAGACCAGGCTTAGAAGACAATCTCTTAGAGGTCAGTGCCTCCAGGGTACAGTGGTCACATTTTCAGGGTAAAAATCAGGGAACATAGGTCTGAGAACAGATGTATCTACTTATAGTATCAATGGGATAGAATATTTGAAATTAGGATTATCCTGGGAAATCTAGACAAAAATGGATCTCATTCCTCTTTTAAGAAAAATATTATGACTTACCCCTCCCCATTGTCTCATTCATATCCAAAAGTGTCTTTGGTGTAGGGGTGCAGAACACTGTGTGTCCCACTCACTGACAAGTCTGAGCAAGAGTCAACCTATATTTGGTGCTATACCTGAAATGTCCTGGGGATTAGGAATTATTTTGTTAGAAGTTACATCAGCACTTCCCCAAGGCCAGGAGCTACTTGGGTACCTTGCTGGAGTAACTCAGCACCATCTCCTGGCTTTAGGTTGGGCTTGCAGGATGAAGGGGTGGGGATAATTGGAAAATTAAGGCTTTTGCTGGGGAGAGGAGTATAAAACAGTTTAAGTTATAAAGAATTTAACCCCTGATAGAGCCACTCCCAAATGGCCTTTTCTTGTCTTTTTTCCTTTTATAGCTCTGTACTATATGATAATATGATCAGCTCCTGCTACTTAAAACTCTTAAAAGTCTTACTTAAAACTCACTTTCGTGAGATTACACTCCTTGGTATCCTAGTTATGTACTGAGAGCTTCTTTTGGTTTGTTTTTCTGGCTCCTCTTCTCTTCCTGACCTTCCATTACTGCTGTTTCCCTAGGTTTCTGGTCTTTCTTAGGATTTTCTTACAGGGCAAATTCTTTGGTTTCCACAAATTTCTGGGCCATTGACCCCAAAACCTATACAACAAGTCTCTCCTGATATCTCTCGAACTTCAAATCTACCTGCATATCCTGATGGCTCTCTATATTCAACACACTGAATAGAAAATTTGTCATCTCTTTTCCCCCCTCCCAAACCAGCATTTCTTCGTGTAACTTAACCTCATGCTTTAATTATCCCACTTTGGCTTGAAATGCTACCTTCACCTTCAAGTCAACTTTGACTTCCTCCTTTTCCTCAGATTAAAGAGCCTTCAAAAAGGACTCCAGCCTAGCTTTCCATCTCTCCTTCCCCAACTCCCCCAACTCCTTCTTCCCAGCCTTTTCCAAACTCTACTACCTGTTTGCCATCAAATTCCCTATAGTCTTTACCTATGAGACTTTATGTAATCTCATTCCTCATTGCTCTGCCTCAAATGCCTTTCCTTCTCCCTCCTATATCTGTTACAATCCTACCCATTCTTTAAGGTCTATCTTCAGTGTCACATCACATGTTCTCTTGCTGTCTCCCTGATTTCCTCCCATTCAGTTTTATCCTCTGCACTATTTCTTATATTCCACATGTGAGTGAAACCATATAATTGCCTTCCTCTGACTGACTTATTTCACGGAGCATAATACCTTCCAGTTTTAATTCACTTTTAAAACAACTCAGAGGATAGGCATGTAACAAACCCTTATTCCTGCTTATATTTGTGATTGGAGACTACAGGAGCCCCATACAGCTACCAGCCTCTTCTGGATGACTCTTCTCTCATGTCTGCACACATATCCATCAATTCTTTGTTCATTATTGTTTAACAGGTAAATAAACTGACTCAGTGGCACCATAATTTGTAAGAGCAGATACTCTAGAGCCATACTGTAGCTGCATTTGAATTATGTCTTTAATACTTATTGTCTGTGTAAATTTTGGAAAATTATTTAATGTCTCTGAGCTTCAGTATCCTCACCTCTAAGATAGGAATAATAATACTATTTCCTCAAAGAGCTGCTGTGAGGCTTTAATGAATTAATGTGTGTGAAGTTCATGGACTAGTGCCTGACATATAACAAGTACTCCATACTAGCTAATAACATCATCATCATTATCATCACACCTTTAGCAAGTAGCAGAGGAAGATCTTAAATCCAGGTGTTCTTTTCTACCATCTATCTATAGTGTTACTTTGAGGAAAGCATGATCTAGGAAGCTGGCCATCTGATGACTGCAGGCAAGTTCTCTTGCTATATTGTACCTGATCTATGAAATGGCTTAAGGGTGATAACCTTTGAAATGCTGTTTAGTTCTGACTGCTTTTGATTCCAGGTAGGCCCTGACAACAGGATTACCAGTTGGTTTATAGCCAATGAATCCTAGATTGTCCTTGTCTAAGGTATAGCTGAGCTCTATGATCTGAGGGCTCAGGCAGATCTGCTGGACTAAATGGGGACAAGAATGCTGCCAGGAAAAGCCAAACATGAAGTTGCTAAAAAGATGACTGCACTATAGAAAGAGCACAGGCAGTGGAATCAGCCAGACCTGGGTCTAGGGTACCTCAGACAACATCACAGATAGCATCCTGAGCTGAGGGCTGGTAACTGATGCCAAGATATGCTTGACCTTTGGTTAAAAAGCCAAGGTAATAGTTTTAAGTCACAGGCCTTCATGGTGCTGTGGGTTGGGGCTATATGTACTTATTGAGCTCTAACAACACCAGTCGGAACCCATCTTTGGTAGAAGAGGGAAATTTTTTTAATCAAGATTTATGTTATTAAGGCCAGCTACCAGCAATTCTCCACTGAGACCAGAACAAGAACAAATTGAATTTTAGTGCAATTGGAAGAAAGCAGGTTCATCATAAAACAAAACAAAATAAAACATCTCATAGTCAGGACAATTGGTGACTAAAGGTGGCTGTCCATATCTCTCTCTTTGTAGTTCTTTACAAATAGGAATCATCTGGTTTCTGATGTTATGGATGGAGTTTTATGAGTTCCCTGTAGCATTGATAGTATGGTATCATGGGTATTAGAACACATGCAATCAGAAGGCCAGGCTCCATAATTTATTACTTATATGATTGAACAAAGGACAGGTCACCTATCTGAGCCTTAGTTTCCTTATCTTTAAAATATGGGTAATAGTGAGACCTAGTCATTCAGTAAGGATCAAGTGGTGAAGTAGATATGAAAATACCTTATAAATAGTAAAGGATGAGATAATTGAAAGATGGTGTTATAAAAGACCCCATTGGAAATCTCATTTGCATCCGTGCTGAGGAGCTCCCAGTATGCCTTACCTAACCAACATAATTACTTAACTAAGTCAAAAGATCAGTATGTGGGTGTGTTTTCATATGTATGTAATGTGTTAATTTCATAACCATGGGTCATCCTCCAGTTGGTATATTGAAAGGCATACCTATGTAAGAGGATGCATGCTTCATATTCTTTCTCTGTTGTTTGAACTGTTTTGTCTTTGGTCTTGTGGAGCTACAGTTACCTTGGGGAATCAGTTCTTCCTCAAAGCAGACTGATAGAAAAATTGACTTCTAGAGAACATGTTCAGAAATTTAGTGCTAGAGAAAGAGTTCTTGAATCTTTTGCCTTGACAAGCCATATGTTCTTTGTCCTGGGATCTGTTTCTCCGAATGTCAGGAAGATTGATGGCCTGTATAGGTTAGAACCAGTTGGGGAAAAAGGAGAACAAACAACACAGGGATCAGGATGGCAGCCAGAAATAGAGGCAGACTCTTTCTCCATCTTCATCCCTATCACCGTGCTTAGACAAGTGTTATGAGTTTGTGTGTGTGTGTGTATGTATGTGTGATGTGGTAATGGGATAGATGTCTTCCTGTTGTTTGCTGTAGCCCAGTCCCACTTGTCACAAACTTCAATGACCAGGGTTAAGATCTTTGCACAGCCCCTGCCTTGCTGGGTGATCTTGAACTCACCCCTTAAATTCACTGTGGCTTAATTATGCCATCCATCAAATGCAGGATTCAATCTAGACTCCTTATGTATCTCACAGGGTGGTGGTAACAAATCACTGAGTGAATCTGTGCCAGAGTTGAGTTTCTTGGAAGCAAGCCATCACAGAAAGTCATATTCTTTCATACCCATGACCTCTCTGGATGGCATCATGTGTGGGTGAGAACAGGAGGCTGCAGGACTGGAGTCCATTGTGTGTGAGGAATGCCATGGTCTGTAACCCCTTGGGGGTGGAGTACAGTGGTGTTCAATAATGTACCACCAGCTATCAATTGGTCAGTTCCAAGGAGGAACAGGACAAGGGGGAGAACACAGAAAATTTAGGGCAAATATGTTTGAGTTTCATTTTAGCCTTTGATTTCAACCTCTTCACCCATTCCAGACCCAGGGGTGCCTTGATGCATCAAAGGAAGATGTACCGAACTTTCTTTTTTTCTCTGGGGAGAAAGCTCATGAGTAGGAATAAAAACATGAGGCCTGTGTAGTCCATATTCACATTCTGGGCCATTCCACCCACTGGCTAATGGAGAGTTGACAAGTATTGTTTGTCTTGTGGTCCAGTGGAGCTTGTGCTCCTAGTGCCATCTCCCTCTCCCCAACCCTTCACCACCAGTATGTCAGTATTTCCATAACTACTAGAGTTCTGTGGGTGGGGTAAGGGGCAAGTAAGGTAGCTAGCTGTGTGGACTGAACACATTCTCATTTTGTCTCCTAAGCTGATCACTGGAGATTCCATCGTTAGTGCTGAGGCAGTATGGGATCACGTCACCATGGCCAACCGGGAGTTGGCATTTAAGGCTGGCGACGTCATCAAAGTCTTGGATGCTTCCAACAAGGATTGGTGGTGGGGCCAGATCGACGATGAGGAGGGATGGTTTCCTGCCAGCTTTGTGAGGGTGAGTGTCAGCCTTCACTCTCCTCTCTCTTCAGCCTTCACTTTCTTCTCCTATCTCCTTGGCTACCTACCCTTGACTTTCCCCTCTCCAGCCTTTGTTCTTCTCCTCATTTCTCTCCTGGTGGCTCCTTACACATTTCCCTTCCCTTTTTTGGTCTTTTACCCAAGACATGGGCCTCCTTTAATCTTTCCCCTTCTAATTTTGAGTTATTTTCTTTTTTTCTCCTTGATTATTTTAACAATCCCCATATTTGTCTGTCTCCTGCCTCCTACCTGTTGTGACTTGTACAAATCACTTCCCTTTTGGTCTGGATGGTTTTTGAAGACTCTTTTAACTCTATATTGCTGTGAACTTACATTTTTTAATCTCTCTTCCTTTCCGCTTTTTTATTTTCCTTGTCTCCCCTCTTTTGTTCTTTCTTTTTATAGATCCCTCTCTTCCCTTCCCCTCCCTTCTCACTCCTCTCTGCCTCCTTTGCCTTCTATTTCTTATTTAGCAAAGTGTGAATACCCCCATGTGTTGTCTTCAGCTGTTAATATAAGACTGTGGGCTCCCTACCCTCTCAGGGGCTACAGTTTACTGATTGCAGATTTTATATTGAGTCAGGTGTCTGAGATCTAAAATGTATTGAGGGTGGGAAGCAGGCAACTTGATAGTGCTTAAAAGACCTTGGCCCTTTTGACATTGTGCCATGAAGAACCTAGCCTTTAATGGAATAGGCTCTTGAGAAAGGGCTCCTTAGCAGTTTCTGTTTCGTTTAGGTCACCAATTGGCAAGACACTACAGGGTAAGAGCACTGGCCTGGCATCCCAGTTCTTGCGAATTATAAGCTAGAATCTGTTCTTTGGTATTTGTGAGCTCTGATTTTCCCCATCCACAAAATGGTGTTGATAGTTCTTTAATCCCAGTGGATATCACAATGAATGAGATCATGCACATGGAAACAACTTTGCTGCAGTACAAGTACCCGAGCTACATCAGGATGTCTTATGATCATCTTTACCATAGCCTATCATCTTTTGTTAGTTTCTTCTGTAGGATAACTGATGTCAAACAAAAGATGAGAGTAGTTTGGGCTCTTGGAAGATAAAGGGCCTCAAGACTACAATGATGATATTGTGACATGAGTGAAGGAGCCGATTATTTGAAATCAGAGAGCCTGAAAGGCAATATCACCTTTACTACTTCCCAACTCCTTGGCTTTTGGCAAGACTTAATTCCCTGAACCTTGATTTCTTCATCTGAAGAATAGGGATAACAGACTTTTTATGATGATTAAATGAGATCACATAGGGGAGTAAAGTGTTTAGCATAGTGCTTGCCGCACACTGGGTACTTGGCAAATAGTAACTTGCTCATTATCACCACCACTACTTTATTAGCCCCAAAAGGTCTATGTATCAAGGCTGGCTTTAGTGGTTCAATGAGGCCTCTTTCCTTGGAGGACTGTAAACCCAAGAAATACTGTTATCTGGTTAGAATAATTTAGATGAGGACAGTACTTAGAAGCAGAGGGATGGACAAAATGATTTCTCATCCTCTTCTGTCCTGGGAATCTCCTAATGAAATATCCAATCCTTTTTCCTCTACCTATGTGGCATCTTCCATCTGAGTCTTCAAATGTTATCTCTGTCCTAGCTCAGCCTTGCTGCTTGATGAATTGGTCTCAGGGGTAGTCAGAAAGAACACATCAGTAACCATGGCCCTTTGGGATGAGTGTGAGGTCCTATAAAGAAACAGCTTGTGTATCTTGGGCTAACAGATCCTTCTTTAAATGGAGGACTAAACTGTCATTCCAATCCAAATGTATTTCACTTTCTGTGGAATGTCATTTTAAAAAATTATTTATTTGAAAGAGAGATCACAGGCAGAGAAAGCAACAGAGGGAGAAGGAGAACAAGGCTCCCCACTCATCAGGGATCCTAGGACCCTGGGATCATCACCTGAGCCAAAGGTAGATGCTTAACTAACTGAACCACACAAGTACCCCAAAATATCATTTTTATAATAAACAGTAGATCAAGGGATGGGGCAAAATGATTGAGCAAAGCAGAGTGACTCAGAGAGGCAAATGGCAAAGCCAGGCTTTGGCTTACTAATGAACTGATATTTATGCTTCTACATGCAAGGTCAGGAGAAGTGTATCTCTAAGCACGTGGTCACAGCAGCCACTTTCATGGGCTGAAGCTGACCTTTGAGAAGACTACTGGCTGACTCAGGCATGCATGGTATGGAGTCTAGCCTAGTGGTTTTCAGTCTTGGCTACATGATGAAATAAATCACTTGGGCAGCTTAAAAAAAATCAATACTCAGGCTCCAAGCTAGTTAAATCAGAATCTTTGATGTTAGGAACTACTGGTCTATACTAGCACAGTCCAGTAGAAATATAATGTAAGCCACAAATGCAAGCTACAAATATAATTTAAATTTTTCTAATAGCCATAGTAAAAAAATAAAGTAAAAAAATTATAGATGAAATTAATTTTAATATATTTTTCTTAGCCCCATGTATCTAAAATATTATTATAGAACATCATATATTATCATTATGAACATTATTAATAAATAAATTTTTCTAAGTATTTGAAATCTGGAGTATATTCTATACTGACAACAGATTTTCATTCATATTAGTCACATTTCATGTCTTCATTAGCCACATGTGGCTAGTTGCTACTGCATTAAATAGCACAAGTGTAGACTGAGGACTGTGATAATAGACCAGGACCATTAATGATAGGGCCCAAATTATAACTTAGAGATCAAATATTCTGTCTACTATAATAATGTTTATTCTTTGAGAAACTAAGATAGCATTTCATGTTGCCTGAGATTGTTTTCAGAATGAGCATTTGATCATTGTGAACCTTTTTTCTTAACAATAGTTGAATGGTCTTTTCATCTCTCCAGGGGAGTACCATAGAACTTTAGGGGCCCACTGTTCTGGTATCATCAGTAAAAAGAAATGGAGTCAGGCTGTTGCATGAATGATATGAATATTATATCACAGGTAGAACTTCAATTCTCCTTAATGAGTATTTATGTTTAGGTTTACATTTCTGGAAAGATTCTGTGATATACAAGGTATTAAATGATAGAGGTTATGTAGGCTTCTTCCTAGTAGATATTTTTTTTAATAAAATCACTATCTCTGTTATTCTACATTGATTTTCATCGAGGGTAGAATGGTCTTATAGAAATGGTAGTAAAAATATTAAGAAATAAGAGGCCTGAGTTCTAGTCATGGCTCTCCCAACCATTTGGTATATGATCATGGGCTTTTATTTACTCCATCTCTGAAGCACTCTCTAGAATTTATTCAAGCTTCAACATGTTTAGATAGGACATTGAGAGGAATCATACCAAACTATTGAATCTCTGTTAATGTTGATGTAGTTGGTAGGTAGAAGGGTGATTTCCTGGGATACTGTAACCTTCATGTTATGGGACAGTCTCCTGCTTTATTCAGACTCACTGGGAGCTGAGATTCAGTAGCTCCTTGAAAACACTATCCCTAGGTTATCTGGCATATAACATGAAAGTATAGTAGGTTGTGAAACACTTTCTTCTGAATTCCATACCAGCTGGACACCTTTGTAGATCTTTGAACCAACTTGGTCACTGCAGAATCCCCATCCCCCTCCTGGAAGTCCCATTGTTGTGTGAGCATCCCAGTCCTAGGATGAGTAATCAAGGGTGCTTAGGGTGGTTCTGTCCAAGCTAACCCTACCTTTTTTTTTTAAGATTTTATTTATTTATTTGACAGCAAGATAGAACACAAGCAGGCAGAGTGGCAGGCAGAGGTAAGGGGAGAAGCAGACTCTCCACTGAGCAGGGAGCCTGATGTAGGGCTCGATCTCAGGACCCTGAGATTTATGACCTGAGCCAAAGGCAGCTGCTTAACTGACTAAGCCACCCAGGTGCCCCTAAGGTAGCCCTACCTTTCATTAAGCAGATTAAAATCCAGTGTGCAATCTAAGAAAGCCAGATTCTTTTTTCCCCCAAAGTTTTTCTTTAAATTCCAGCTAGTTAAAATATAGTGCAATATTAGTTTCAGATGTAGAATTTAGTGATTCATCACTCATATACAAGACCCACTGCTCATCACAAGTGCCCTCCTTAATACCCATCAACTATTTAACCCATCCTCTCACCCACCTCCCCTTCTGTAGCTATCAGTTTGTTCTCTGTAGTTAAGAGACTGTTTTTCGACTTTCTTCTCTCTTTTTTACCCCATGTTCGTTTCTTAAATTCCACTTACTAATGAAATCATGTTATTTGTCTTTCTCTAACTGATTTATTTCATGTAGCGTAATACTCTCTAGCCCTATCCATGTCATTGCTAATGGCAAGATTTCATTCTTTTTTATGGGTGAGTAGTCTTCCATTATTCACACATACCCCTACACCCTCTTTTAAATTTTTTTTTTACACAGAGAGAGACAGCACAAGCAGGGGTAATGGCAGGCAGAGGGAGAGAGAGCAGCAGACTCCCCACCAAGCAGGGAGCCCAACAGAGGGCTTGATTCCAGGACCCAGGCATCATGACCTGAGCTGAAGACAGACATTTAACCAAATGAGCCACCCAAGCACCCTCCCCACATCCTCTTTATCTATCCATCAGTTGATGGACATTTGGGCTCTCTCTATTGTTCAGCTATTTTTGAAAATGCTGCTATAAACATCAGGATACATGTATCCCTTTCAATCAGTAGTTTTGTGTCCATTGGGTAAATACCTAGTAGTGCATTTGCTGGATTTTAGGGTAGTTCTATTATGAACTTTTTAAGAAACCTCCATACTGTTTTCCAGAATGGCTGTACCAGTTTACATTCCTACCAACAATGCAAGGGGGTTCCCCTTTCTCTACATCCTTGCCAAAACCTGTGGTTTCTTGTGTTGTTAATTTTATCCATTCTCACAGGTGTCTGGTACTATCTCATTGTAGTTTTGTTTGTATTTCTATGATGATCAGTGATATTGAGCATCTTTTCATGTATCTGTTAGCTGTGTATATGTCTTCTTTGGAAAAATGTCCATCCATATCTTCTCCTTATTTTTTAACTGGATTATTTGGTTTTGGGTGTTGAGTTTTATAAGTTCTTTATATATTTTGGATACTAATCCTTTATTATATATTTCATTTGAAAATATCTTTTCCCATTCTGTAGGTTGCCTATAGATGGGTAGATCACCCATCTACCTATCACTGATTGTTTCCTTTGCTATGCAGAAGCTTTTTATTTTGATGAAGTCTCAATAGTTTATTTTTACTTTTGTAAGAAACCCAGATTCTTGCTTCTATTGTGCTGTTAGATGTGCAGCTTGAGCAGTTTCCTGTATATCTTTGAAACTCCGTTTTCCTCCTTATAAATTGGGGATGACTGAGTCTTGTGAAAATTGGTAACCAGTGATATCTTGGTTACCTATAATTAAGAAGTTTGGTCCCATTTTGGCTGTTTTACAGGAAATTGCTAGGTGTATGTATCTTCCACAAAGTCAAATATCTGCTTCTCTTGTTGTTCAGAATTTTATTCTCTGTGTGTGTGTGTTCTCAGATTTTCTCCCTTCTGAACATGGGATAAGGTTTCACAAGAGCACTGCAGGAGTTGATTTACCTTCCCAGCTGTTGGTCAGGTTAAGTAAATTACTGCTTGTTGAACATTGGTCCCCATATCTAACTGTTGACATCTTTAGCTGCTTTCCTGGGCTGGTTTCCCCCTTGGGAGCTGAAAGCAAGCTGCTGGGATATGATGGGACCTAGAAGTTACAAATCCCACCCCTGTGGTAGGATTTTTACATAGTGAACCCTAACCTCAAATCATTCAGGCTCTTTTTCTTTGTCACTGTGTAAAAAAGGGCTTTGTTTCTGACTCTGGGCCATGGTCTTGGGAGGACATACTCCCCACTTGAGGACAGGATGTTCACAGGGCACATGACAACCTGTTATTGGTGGTGGTATGTGAAGCCTGTGTGATAAAACATGGTTTTGGTCAGAAAGTAGAGCACGTTCAGATGTTATCAGCATGTATTTTCCTTGTTTCCTCAAATTCTAGATTTCTTTGCTTTTGTCCTCGCTTGGGGCAGGGGATGAAAGGATGAAGTAATTAGTTCATTACTGTCATTCCTTGCAATTGTACAGATCAGATGTCACACAAATAGAACTTCTCCTGTTTATGGGGAAGCTCACTGTTTCAGAGTGTTACTTGGCTTTTAATTGTGTAGAATCTCTTTAACTATATTTTAGGAAAGATATTCACTTGTATGAAAACTTATACTAATAGCAGATTTAGAGATAGAAAGACTCATTTTGGTCAGCAGTGGGCAACTTAGATATTTGTAGGGTCTAGACCAGTTACATGAGTAAAGCAATCTGAGACTAGAGTATGCATGGGTCTACATCCAGTTGGAAAATCTCTGCCTTCTAAAGTGAACAAAAATGATTTGGTTGGTTCTCATTGGTGAGGTAGGGTGTAGGAGGGAGGAAAGTCCAGTGGGCTGACATCCTCCAGGTTTTTTTCAAGAAAATCCAGAAATTGGATTTTATGTAAAAATCTCCATATTTTAAAAATGTTGACCAGTGACTGACTTTTTTTTTTTTTTAACAAACACTGAGGGGGGTGCCTGGGTGGCTCAGTGGGTTAAGCCTCTGCCTTCGGCTCAGGTCATGATCTCAGGGTCCTGGGTTCGAGCCCCGAATTGGGCTCTCTGCTCAGCAGGGAGCCTGCTTCCTCCTCTCTCTCTCTGCCTGCCTCTCTGCCTACTTGTGATCTCTCTGTCAAATAAATAAATAAAATCTTAAAAAAAAAAGGAAAAGAAACACTGTGAGGGACAAGTGAAACACATCTGTGGGCTAAATTGTCTCTCCAAGTCCTGGCTTGTGAACACTGATCAGCCAGACCACCCCACTGTATAGATTATGAGGAGACATAAATCCAGAGAATGGAAGTGACTTGATTACTCATGTACAGAGTTAGTGGAAAAGGCAGCACTTATATCTAGACCTCCTGAATTTTAAGACAGTTAAAATCTTTGTCTAGTAAGTACAGTGTCTCAGCTTCCTCAGATATGATTTGTATCATTTTTTTATCCTGTGAATGGGCCATAATTTCCTGTTTCTTTGCATACCTTTGTATGCTTTTTATGCATTTCTGATTTTTTTTTTTTGTTAAAACTGGACATTTTGAACATTATAGTGTGGTAACGCTAGAAATCAGATTTTCCACCTTCCCCAGGGTTTGCTATTGTTTTCATTCTGTTGTTGTCTATTTATTTAGTGAATTCTCCAAACCGCCCCCCACCAAATTTTTAATATTAAATTAAAAACAAACAAACCAAAAAACCAGACTGTATGCCTTATCATGTGTGGTCACTACAGTCTCTGTTCTGTTCTTTCTTGTTGGTCAGCCTGTGACCTGAGAGATTTTTTTTTAAATACTAAACTAAGAAAAAACAAACAAACAAACAAAAAACCCAACTAATGTCCTGGTATTTGCAGCTTAGCTCTGAGCTAGGACACTTCTTCAGTACTACTGCAGGCTGCCCACAGCTCTGCCTTAGTTTTCTTTTCTTACTTTGCTGCTTGCATGGGACCCACAGATCTTCCAAAAATTGTAAACCTACAATCTTTTCATGCATCTGGTCCAATGCATGTATCTTGTGCCCCATTTCCTCAGTATGTACAGTGGCCCTTCCCAGTTCTTATTCTCCCATGAAATATCTTCTTCAGTCTCTTCCTTCCTGTGCTGTGTTGGGTCTGTTCTCTGTTCTCCTCTTCTGCCATACCTAACTGTAGGTGATCAGGAGCAATGTATGTCTTTAAATTTTTCAATAGAGGCAGTCACAGGCTAGAAAGCCACTTTAGCCCAAGGGGGTGAGGGTACAAAGCAAAGGTCAGCCATTGTGTCTGTTCTTCAGGGCCAAACAGGTCAAAACACACAGCCATAGCATTTTAAGAGCAAGGCAAGACCATTAGTCTGGCACCAACAATTTGCATGAGGAATATGGACCACCTTCCGTTCAGCTGCTGGGGAAATGGGGATAGTAGTCAAATGAGAAAAAATGCCTCTGTATTCTATTATCACATTCTAACTTTCTCTTTCTACATCAAGAAAAACCCTGGTTACAATAAGTTTTGGATCAGAGTCTAGAATTCTGAAAACGTTGGTCCTGTCAGTCTTCGCTAGCTAAGGATTATTTCAGTGGAGTGACTGTTTTTTGTGTATCCTAATCTACACTTTTTAGTGATGTTATGCCCCTCTTGAATCTTAATCCTGTACCTTCTGGGCTGTTGAACAATCAGGAAAGGATATGCTTGGTCTGTGAAGAAGACTGTTAACACTTAAGGACCTACCTCCCATTCCAGGCTAATGGCAACACTGTTTTGCTTTCTTGTAATGAGTTCATTTATGCCAGCTCTTGTTTATCCACTCAAGCTTCAAATGGAGATAGGTCTTCAGCCTTAACCATCTATGTAGACAGTCTTGTTTATGGTTCTAGAGGAGACTCATTACAGGATCTGTGATAATAGTAAGAAGGTCCTTTCTCCCTAGATTACAGAGATAAAAAGATAAATCTCTGTAATCTAGGGAGAATTTCCATTATTAACACTTAATATGCAGTCACATAATCCATTTTACTGGCTTCTCACTGCACATGCTTTGGAAGAGATCATCCAGTGTATCCTTTGGCTAATTAGAAAGGGTTTTTTTTCTGTACTGTCATTTGCAAATATCTTCTCCCATTCCGTGGGTTGCCTCTTTGTTTTGTTGACTGTTTCCTTTGCTGTGCAGAAGGTTTTGATCTTGATGAAGTCCCAAAAGTTCATTTTCGCTTTTGTTTCCTTTGCCTTTGGAGACATATCTTGGGAGATTCCTCAAGAAATTAAAAATAGAGCTTCCCTATGACCCTGCCATTGCACTACTGGGTATTTAGTCCAAAGATAGAGATGTAGTGAAAAGAAGGGCCATCTGTACGCCAATGTTCATAGCAGCAATGGCCACGGTCACCAAACTGTGGAAAGAACCAAGATGCCCTTCAACGGACGAATGGATAAGGAAGATGTGGTCCATATACACTATGGAGTATTATGCCTCCATCAGAAAGGATGAATACCCAACTTTTGTAGCAACATGGACGGGACTGAAAGAGATTATGCTGAGTGAAATAAGTCAAGCAGAGAGAGTCAAGTATCATACAGTTTCACTTATTTGTGGAGCATAACAAATAACATGGAGGACATGGGGAGATGGAGAGGAGAAGGGAGTTGAGGGAAATTGGAAGGGGAGGTGAACCATGAGAGACTATGGACTCTGAAAAACAACCTGAGGGTTTTGAAGGGGCAGGGGGTGGGAGGTTGGGGGAACCAGGTGGTGGGTATTAGAGAGGGCACGGATCACATGGAGCACTGGGTGTGGTGCATAAACAATGAATACTGTTACACTGAAAAGAAATAAAAAATTTTAAAAAAAGTTGTTTTTTTTTTTTAATATGGAGACAACTGTAGCTCAAAGAATACCTTAAATCTGGCTGTTACCTGACCCAGGGGATTTCCAAATTCAAATCTCTCTTAGAATCCCCCAAATTTAAAGCAACCTTGAAGGTCATATAGTATATCCCATGGCTTCCAGGCAGGACTTATAACCAAATCATTCTGACCCTCTGAGAACTGGCCAACATGTGTCAGGAAAACCTGAACTACTTGTCTACTTCCTTATTTAAAGCTGATAATCCTTATGCTGTAATCTAAGCTAATTTCTTGAAACACATTGCTTTTTTCAGTAGGCAAATGACATTTAAGAGCTGGTACCAGTAGAAGAGAGTCTGTATTATTCTCTTGGTGGTGGATCTTTCCACCTGAGGCCCAGTTCTTGATCCATAAAATGAATCAGTAATTTGATTGGCTACCTGTGTTAAAAGGCCCCAAGGCCTGTTTTTCTCTCTGTATCCAATCCCTGGGTTCATTTAAAGATTACCTTGTGCTGACCTAGTACAATGTCTATACTACATTGGTGGTATTGATCACCTGAGATGAGGAAGACCATGATTGACTGAATGCTCTTTGAGAAGTATGAAATTTTGGAAAATACTAATTGTATGTATGATTTTCTTTTTCATCAATATAGATATCATTATGAGTCAGGGTAAACCTCTTTTTCTCCTCATGGTTTCTCATTGCTAGTGCTATTAATATTTCCTTGCTGGTATTTACTAAGCCCTGAACAAAAGTAACTGTTCAGCACTTAGCACAGCTGCTTCCCTGGGCCAGATACACAAGGGCTAAATGTATCTGACATCTCAAAAGGCCTCTTTCCAGGTACCCTGTCCTGCTTATTGGAGGATTACCAGAGAAACCATGCTCAGAAGCTCAGGGGTTTCTTTTGTAGTTTTAAGTAGTGAGTCTTCTTTGAAAAACCTTGATTTGGGATATCTTAGTGTTGAATGAGAGAATTGATATTTTCTACTTTAGCTCTGTTCCCAGAATGGATTTGATTCCTCAAGTTGACACAGGGTACTAATTTCTGGAGAACATGAGCACTAATTACAAATCTCTAAGATATGAGTGTTGGAACAAAGAGTTTGGGTCCTCATATGGACTATTCCTGTTAGAGATCCAGGCATGAGGGAGTCTGACACCTCCTGGTCTAAATACATATAGGTACCATTTTCTTTCAGAGACATATATGTACTATTGCCATTCAGAGGATATGGATAAAGCAAAGTAGACTAGAACCTTAAGCAAGAAGGCAGATATCACCATTAAGGATGGTACTCCCTGAGCATGGTGGGCTGGACTGATCAATTGAATGTATGTCCTTAAGGGATCTAAATATCCTCCCCTTTCCTTGATTAGGATTGGAACTCAGATCCAGGGTACCTGAGTCACAGGCTGACTTTTCCTAAGTCTTTTGCCTTAGAAGAACCAAGAACACAGGCAGATAATACTAAGAGGCCAGGAGAGGCAAATTAATAGGGAGTTTAGGCAGAAACTATGCTAGTTTTTTGAGGTTGAATGGTTCTTCTCTATTGGAAATGTGCCATGTGTGCATAACAAAGATCAGTTTGTGTGTGTTGAGCAGGGGGCATTCTCTGTAGAGGAATAGGGAATGGTAAAGCTCCTGGGTTTGGAGAGATAAAACATTGGACATATTATTGTGCAGGAAGAGCACAGTGAAAGTAGCAGGAACACTGGGCTGTGAAGTCAGAGACCTGATATGAAGGGCCAGCTCTGCTTCCAATTCTCTGGGGAATGTGAGGCAAGGAACTTTCCTTTTCTGGGCCTCAGTCTCAAATGACAACTCAAGGGGTTGGACCAGGTGGTTTCTAAAGGCCTTATCTGCACCAATCTGAGGTTTTTTTTTCATGATTCTAGAGTCAGGATTACCTGTGTTTACCAGTCTGTATCCACTGAGAACAGTATATCAAATTAATTTGATAGAGCTACCCAATGGAACAGGAAGGATTTGGCTCAATGCTATTGTTGTTGATTAGAGGGAGGAGAGACCTTTGACATTAACAGGTAACACCTTATCCCCAGGTGAAGAGGCTGTTTCTGTGAGGCACTGACCAGTTGGTACTACCTGGGAGGATGACAGGGTGGCATGATGAACCAATTCAGCTCAGAAACTGCTTTCCTGTTCTTTGAGCAGCCAGACTCTAAGTTAAGAAACAATTTTCTCTTGATCTCTGCCATAGTTACCCATATCCATTGACTAGGAAGCTTACAGAGGTGTGAATATTCAGACCTCAAGTTTACCTCCTTATATATGCCTCTCCCACTGTCTCTTTGAAGCCAGGTTGCTCTTTATTAGGGATCATAGACTTTCATTTTGTAATTACAACTTTGTTTTAGGATACAGATGATTTGAGAGAAAATAAGTGAGTATTAACTTTAGCCTATTCAATCCGAAGTATAAATGATTGATATCCAATCTTTGCCTGAGAATGATTTGGAGAGGAGAAGGGACCATGAGAGAAGCAAGGAAAGGAACTAAGCAAAGGAAAAAAAAAAGAAAAAGGTGGATGGAAATAAAAATGTTCACAGAGACACAATGGGAAGAGAGGGCTATAAGCATACACACTTTCCCAGCACTTCCATTTCCATGGGGGCAGCTCACCTTCCACATGGTTAAGGCTCCATGCCCCATAGGAAATACTTCAAATTCTAGAAGACTGGACTGAGAGTCAGATAGTACTGACTTCACATCTTATATCCAATGCTTGTGAGTGGTATGATCTTTAACATATTTCTTCATATCTTTGAACCTTTAATTTTTCTCATGTGTAAAATGAAAATGGTGAGCCCTGCTTTTACTCAAATATCAGACCCTGACATTTGAAAAACATGTGACAGTTTGATATTTTCTTTGCAGACATGGCTATGATTTACCCTCTCTCATATACAGAATTCTAAGTTTAGCAGAAGAGGGCAGAGAGGTGCAAATTCTGGTTACAGATGAATACCAGAATACAGAGACCAACTTCTCCAGAGACCCAGGTTACTTAGAGTAGTACCTGAAACCTCAGCTTCTTGGGGCTCACAATCCAATGCTTTCTTTCCCCATGCCCCATGAACATTGTGGGGCTCAAAAGACCTACTTGTTGTGAAATGAGGTTAGGAATTTTGAGGTCTATGTCCCCATGAGAAACTAGGCTTGCTCTTCCCTTGAAAGAGAAACTTGAAAGTTGAGTTTAGTTTCTTGAGGGCTAGAGGCCAATGCAGAAGAGAGCCACCCTGCAAAAGAGTGCCGCTGGTACTGTCAGGACCACTAGATCATGATAGCTTAGCCCTGGCAGTTCTCTTTTGGTTCCTTCTTGTCCTGTGGTTCGAGTTCCAAGATGGCAGGGTTATTAGCTCTCTCATGATGGCATGTTTCTGTCCTCTCCTGGGGCCAAAATTACCCCTGCCTAAGCCATACAAAAGCCAGGCTTGTCAGTAACATTGCCTAGGCTGCTAGTCTCCAGGCCTCTTTATGACTTTCAAGGGCCAGACTTCACCTTTCTTGATCCCCTCAGAGAGATCAGGACACACCTTAGATAGACCATGGCTATGAAATCTCCAAGTCTACCAAGTTTGGGTTTATGTCTACTTTCTTATCTTTCCTTCCCATCCTTGGTCTTACCAGTTGCAGTCATTGAGATAACTTGTTTCCCAGGGCAGTGCATCTGGTCAGGTGAAGTGCTTTGCTATGTGGGTATCAAACATGGGTGTGGATGAGTTGGGACTACAATATGTCAGAACAAAGGGTCAGCACTAAGTCTCTGCCAATCTCAAAGATCTAAAATTCTAATCCCTGAACAGCAGTTACTGGTTTAAGTTGGGGTGTCTCCTAAAAGTTCTTGAATTTCCTAGAAGTTCTCGAATTTCCTAGCTGATCCCAGTCATAAGTCATCAGTCATAAGATGCCATTCCAAGGAACTATATCATGAAGAGAAACCTCAGCAAACCATTTTCTTCCCTTTGGCCTTTACTACTTTTCCAAAAGCTTTTATTTTAGCCTATACTTGCTCCATTTGTCTCTCTCTCTTTTTTAAGGTTTTGTTTATTTTTTTTTTATTTGAGAGAGAGGAGAGAGAGAGAATCTCAAGTAGACACTGTGCTGACCATGGAGCCTGATGTGGGGCTTGATTTCATGACCCTGAGGTTAGGACCTGAGCTGAAATCAAGAGTCAGATGCTTAACCAAATGAGCTACCCAGACGTCCCTTTTCTTTCTTGATTGGGGACATATTGGAGACTATTCCCTGCTTGTCCCCTACTTTTATCTCCAAATACAACCCTTCACCTCTGGAACAGAAATAACTAGAGTTCACAAGTAGATCCATTCAGCTTAATTTCTATTCCTTCACATAAAACATTAAACTGACGTGACTGTTTGGATGAGGTATGAAAGCATTGAGAGGGAGGCTGGGAAGGAGGTTTTCTATAACAGAATATCTAAAGTGGTGCTAGGCCCAGGTGCTTCCCCCTTGATCCTTCTATAGGAGTGGTGCTAGAGAAGGCAAAACAAAAGCCTCCTGGAAATGCAGATGATGTCCTAAAAGGTAAAAGGAAGGCCTTTTCTACATCATAAACGGCCACTTCTCTGTTTCACTTTGATTTTCTTATTTTTTGCTGAGAAAATATGCAGCTATACAAGGAGAAATATATTTGAGGTCGTTAGGGCTCAGAGTTCCTTGTTAAAAGTTGTTGAAGATAACATTTGGGGAATCTAACTTTTCTACCCCTCCTTCCCTCCTACCACCAGCACTTCACAACCACCCACCTTACCACTCATCCACTGCCCCCTACCCAGCAGTAGAAGACCCAGAAGGTGTAATCGCCCCTAAACAGATAATAGATAACTAAACAAAATAACTGCATCAGCTTTCTTGGCCTTGCTAAATACAAGATAGAAACTAAACAGATAACAGGGACAGGGGTAGGTAATGGGAGAGCAAAACCCAAGGGAAAAAGGAGGGAATGAATGGGAAGAAGAGGGGAGTTCTTTCCCCAGAAGGACTTCTGTCACTCTCACCATTATTACCATCACTACCAAGTGTTTATGGAGCCCCTCCTCACCAGTGGAGCCTCCATGGCTTTAGCATGCTCAATTAAAAGCAGTATTTCCTCAGCCTGGAATCCCATCCTCCCATCACGTTTACTAGCTAAACAGATGTCATAATGGAGAAACTTGTTTATTATGATAGTTACTTTAATTATCTAGGGGCTTTCTTTAAGACATGTCCTATCTCTTGAAAGTCTCTCATCACCAGTATTTCTCACCCCCATTGCAGATAGGGGATGAGGGAACTGAGGCCTCAAATTAGACATAACTTCCTAGAGTTATATAGCAAGTTAGAATTGCAGAGCAGAACCAAATCTCTAATTTAGCCCTTTTGGTTGTTTAGCTCAGTGTTGTTTCTATTAATCCTAGTAAGCTGCCTACTAGAAGTTTTCTTTTTTTTATTGCATTATGTTAGTTACCATAAAATACATCATTAATTTTTGATGATAGAAGTTTTTGCTTGTTTGAAAATGCTTAGAAACAGGCCTTAAAAATAGGATGAATATCACTGTAATCTCACTTGTGCTAATAATATGTCTTGTGGACCCTTTATTTAGCATTCAGCATTGATATGTTATTGGTATGTTGTTTGTTTTCATTCTCTAGGAGTCATTACCTGTGGCTGTCCATGAGCCTTGCTTAAGGAAAGAAATTCTAGCTGATGTCTGTGTTTGACTGGACTTGAATTTGATCCAGCCAAAAGGGTTGGATTTCATCCTTCTTAAAATGATCTGTGAGCAATGGATGTTGACTCATATAGCCAGGAAATTTTAGGGTTTGGGAGATTTAAAAAAAAATCATTGATTGTGGTTCCATACAAATTTTAGGACTGTTTATTCTAGCTCTGTAAAAAAATGCTGGTGGTATTTTGATAGGGATTGCATTAAATGTGTAGATTAATTTGAGTAGTAGAGACATTTTAACAATATTTGTTCATTGAGTCCATGAACATAGAATGTCTTTCCATTTTTTGATGTCATCTTCAATTTCTTTCATCAATGTTTTATAGCTTTCAGATTACAGGTCTTTCACCTCTTTGGTTAGGTTTATTCCTGGTATCTTACAGTTTTTGGTGCAATTATGAATGGGATCTATTCCTTGATTTCTCTTCCTGCTGCTTCATTTTTGTTGTATAGAAACACAACAGATTTCTGTACATTGATTTTATACCCTGCCACTTTATTAACTTTGTGTATTAATTTTAGCATTTTTTGGTGGAATGTTTTGGGTTTTCTATATAGAACATCATGTTATCTGCAAATATTGAAAGTTTTACTTCTTCCTCGCTGCTTTGGATGCCTTTTATTTTTGTTGTCTGATTGTCATGGCTAGGACTTCAGTAATATTTTAAATAACAGTGGTGGAAGTGGACATTCCTGTCTTATTTCTGACTGTAGAGGAAAAGCTCTTAGTTATTCCCTACTGGGGATGATGTGGATTTTTCATATATAGCCTTTATTATCTTGCGATATGTTTCCTCTAACCCTACTTTGCTGAGGGATTTTATCATGAATGGATGTTGTACTTTGTCAAATGCTTTTTTTGAATCTATTAAAGTCATCATATGGTTCTTATCCTTTCTTTTATTGATGCGCATTATCACATTGATTAATTTGAACCATCTTTGCAACCGAGGAATAAACCCACTTGATCATGCTGAATGATTTTTTTTTGAATTTATTTTAAAACCTAATTTATTTATTTATTTATTTATTTTGAAGATTTTATTTTTTTATTTTTTTATACCTTTTCAGCGTAACAGTATTCATTGTTTTTGCACCACACCCAGTGCTCCATGCAAAACGTGCCCTCCTTAATACCCAACACTTGGATCCTCCAAACTCCCACCCCTGGGCCCTTCAAAACCCTCAGGTTGTTTTTCAGAGTCCATAGTCTCTCATGGTTCACCTCCCCTTCCAATTTCCCTCAACTCCCTTCTCCTCTCCATCTCCCCATGTCCTCCATGTTATTTGTTATGCTCCACAAATAAGTGAAACCGTATGGTACTTGACTCTCTCTGCTTGACTTATTTCACTCAGCATAATCTCTTCCAGTCCCGTCCATGTTGCTACAAAAGTTGGGTATTCATCCTTTCTGATGGAGGCATAATACTCCATAGTGTATATGGACCACATCTTCCTTATCCATTCGTCCGTTGAAGGGCATCTTGGTTCTTTCCACAGTTTGGTGACCGTGGCCATTGCTGCTATGAACATTGGCGTACAGATGGCCCTTCTTTTCACTACATCTCTATCTTTGGGGTAAATACCCAGTAGTGCAATTGCAGGGTCATAGGGAAGCTCTATTTTTAGTTTCTTTTTTTTTTTAAGATTTTATTTATTTTGACAGACAGAAATCACAGGTAGGCAGAGAGGTAGGCAGAGAGAGGAAAGGAAGCAGGCTCCCTGCTGAGCAGAGATCCTGATGTGGGGCTGGATCCCAGGACCCTGGGATCATGACCTGAGCTGAAGGCAGAGGCTTTAACCCACTGAGCCACCCAGGTGCCCCTATTTTTAGTTTCTTAAGGAATCTCCACACTGTTCTCCAAAGTGGCTGCACCCACTTGCATTCCCCCCAACAGTGTAAGAGGGTTCCCCTTTCTCCACATCCTCTCCAACACACGTTGTTTCCTGTCTTGCTAATTCTGGCCATTCTAACTGGTGTAAGGTGGTATCTCAATGTGGTTTTAATTTGAATCTCCCTAATGGCTAGTGATGATGAACATTTTTTCATGTGTCTATAGCCATTTGTATGTCTTCATTGTAGAAGTGTCTGTTCATATCTTCTGCCCATTTTTTGATACGATTAGCTGTTTTGTGTGTGTTGAGTTTGAGGAGTTCTTTATAGATCCTGGATATCAGCCTTTTGTCTGTACTGTCATTTGCAAATATCTTCTCCCATTCCGTGGGTTGCCTCTTTGTTTTATTGACTGTTTCCTTTGCTGTGCAGAAGCTTTTGATCTTGATGAAGTCCCAAAAGTTCATTTTCGCTTTTGTTTCCTTTGCCTTTGGAGACATGTCTTGAAAGAATTTGCTGAGACCAATGTTGAAGAGGTTACTGCCTATGTTCTCCTCTAGGATTCTGATGGATTCCTGTCTCACGTTGAGGTCTTTTATCCATTTCGAGTTTATCTTTGTGTATGGTGTAAGAGAATGGTCGAATTTCATTCTTCTACATATAATTGTCTAATTTTCCCAGTACCATTTATTGAAGAGACTCTCTTTTTTCCACTGTATATTTTTTCCTATTTTGTCGAAGATTATTTGCCCATAGAGTTGAGGGTCCATATCTGGGCTCTCGACTCTGTTCCACTGGTCTATGTGTCTGTTTTTATGCCAGTACCATGCTGTCTTGGTGATCACAGCTTTGTAGTCAAGCTTGAAATCACGTAATGTGATGCCACTAGTTTTATTTTTGTTTTTCAACATTTCCTTAGCAATTCGGGTCTCTTCTGATTCCATACAAATTTTAGGATTATTTCTCCAGCTCTTTGAAAAATACCGGTGGAATTTTGATTGGAATGGCATTAAAAGTATACATTGCTCTAGGCAGTATAGACATTTTAACGATGTTTGTTCTTCTGATCCAAGAGCATGGAATGGTCTTCCATCTTTTTGTGTCTTCTTCGATTTCTTTAATGAGTGTTCTGTAGTTCCTCGAGTACAGATCCTTTACCTCTTTGGTTAGGTTTATTCCCAGGTATCTTATGGTTCTTGGTGCTATAGTAAATGGAATCTATTCTCTAATTTCCCTTTCTGTATTTTCATTGTTAGTGTATAAGAAAGCCACTGATTTCTGTACATTAACTCTCTCTCTTTGCAGATGACATGATTCTTTATATGGAAAACCCAAAAGACCCCACCCCCAAACTACTAGAACTCATACAGCAATTCAGTAACGTGGCAGGATTTTTTTTTTATACATATGCTTTTGGATTCAATTTCTAGTACTTTTTTGAGATTTTTTTGTATCCTAACAATCCAAAATCTTGTATGGAACAACAAAAGACTCTGAATAGCCAAAGCAACATTGAAAAGAAAAACAAAGCTGGAGGTATCACAATTCCAGACTTCGATTTGTATTACAAAGCTCTCTTGATCAAAACAATATGGTACTGACAGAAAAATAGATACACAGATCAAGAGAACGGAATAGAAAACCCAGAAATGAACACACAACTGTATCATCAATTAATCTTCGACAAAGTAGGAATAAATATCCATAGGGATAAAGACAATCTCTTCAACAACTGGTGTTGGAAAAACTGGTCAGCAACATGCAAAAGAAAAAAACTGGACCACTTTCTTACACATACACACAAATGAATTCAAAATGGTTTAAAAACCTTAAAGTGAGACATGAAACTGTAAAAGTCCTAATACAGGCAGGAACTTCTTTGACATTGACATTTGACATTGGAGTATAGAATTCTCTTTTAAATAGTGATTTTATATCCTTTGGATATGTACCCAAAAGTGAAATTGCTAGATCATATAGTAGTTCTACTTTTAATTTTTTGAGGTATCTCCAAACTGTTTTTGCATAATGACTGTACCAATTTACATTCCTACCCATAGTTTAGAAGAGTTCACTTTTCTCCACATCCTAATGCTTGTTACCTTTTGACTTTTTGATTAGCTATTCGAACATGTATGAGGTGATATCTCATTATTGTTTTGATTTTCCTTGTTGTTAGAAAAGATACTTGAAATGATTTCAATCTTCTTAAATTGGTTAAGACTTGTTTATGGCCTAACAACACATGGTCTGTCCTGGAAAGTATTCTATGAGTACCTAAGGAGAATGTGTATTCTGTTGCTGTTTGATGGAATCTTCTGTGTATGTCTATTAGATACATCCAATCTAATTTAGGTCTAATTTAGGTTTAGGTCTAATGTTTAGGTCTAATGTTTCTGAATTAATATTCTATTGGATGATCTATAAATTGTTGAAAGTGGGAATACTGAGGTCCCCTACTATTACTATATTGCTGTTTTTCCCTTCAGGTCTGTTAGTATTTGCTTTATATATTTAAGTGTTCAAATGTTGAGTGCATGTGTATTCACTATTGTTATTCCTCTTGATATATTGACCCCTCTATGATTGTATTATTACCTTCTTTGTCTCTTATTATAGTTTTTGACTTCTAATCATTTTTTTAAAGACTTCATTTATTGATTTGACAGACAGGGATCACACATAGGCAGAGAGGCAGGCAGAGAGAGAGGGGGAAGCAGGCTCCCTGCTGAGCAGAAAGCCCAATGTTGGGCTCAATCCCAGGACCCTGGGATCATGACCTGAGTTGAAGGCAGAGGCTTTAACCCACTGAGCCGCCCAGGTGCTCCATCATTTTTTTTTTCTGATACAGATATAGCTACCCCTCTTCTCTTTTGGTTTCCATTTTCATGGAATATCTTTTTTCCATTACTTTACTTTTAGCCTGTATGTATCCTTTTCTTCTTTTACTTTTTAAATTTGCGTATGATTATCATACAGTGTTATATTAGTTTCAGGTATACAAAATAATGATTCAAAATTTCCATATATTTATTAGTGTTTATCAAGTTAAGTGTGTTCTTAGGGCACCTGGGTGGCTCAGTCCACCACTTGATTAAGCATCCAACTCTTGATTTTGGCTCAGGTCATGAACTCGTGGTCCTGAGATCAAGCTTAAGATTCTGTCTCTCCCTCTGTCCCTCCCCTACCCATTCTCTCACACATATGTGTATGCACATACATGTTCTCCTCTCTCCAAAAAAAGAAAAACAAGATAAGTGTATTTTTAATCTCTGTTATCTCTTTCATACACAACACATCCACTTCCTTTCTGATGATTACCAGTTGATTCTGTGCGTTCAAGTGTCTATTTTTGTTTGTCTCTTCTTTGTTTGTTCATTTGTACTGTTTCTTAAATACCTGAATAGACATTTTTCCAAAGAAGACATAATGATGGCCAACAGATACATGAGAAGATGTTCTACATCTCTAATCATCAGGGAAATGTAAGATAAAACCACAAAGTGATATCAATTTACACCTCTCAGAACGGCTAAAATAAACAATACAAGAAATAACAAGTGTCAACAAGGCTGTGGAAAGGAACCTTTGTACAGTGTTGGGGGGAATGCAAATTAGCACAGTCATTGTGAAAACAGTATTGAGGTTTTTAAAAAAACCAAAAAAAATGGAATTACCATACGACCCAATAATCCCACTACTTCATATTTACCAAAAGAAAATGAAAACACTAATTCGTAAAGATTTGGGAACTGCTGTGTTTACTGCAATATTATTTACAATAGTCAAACTATGGAAGCAATCTAGATTAGATGAATGGTTAGAGAAAATATATGCATATAGAATGGAATATTAGCCATAAAAAAATGAAATCTTGCCATTTGTAACAACATGAAAGGACTTAGAGGATATAATGCTAAGTGAAATAAGTCAGTCAGAGAAAGAAGAAAAAAAACGATTTCACTCATGTAGAATTTAAGAAGCCTAAATATATCCTTAAAGGTGAAGTCAATCTCATAGGCAACATATAGTTGGGTTTTATATTTTATCCAGTCACTCTGTCTTTTGATTAGAGATTTTAATGAATTTCCACTTAAAGTAATTATTGGTAAATAAGTACTTGTATAAATAAAATCTTTAAAAAAAAAAAAGGGCACCTGGGTGGCTCAGTGGGTTAAAACCTCTGCCTTAGCTCAGGTCATGATCTCAGTTTCCTGGGATCAAACCCCACAAGGGGCTCTCTGCTCAGCAGGGACCCTGCTTCCTCCTCTCCCTCTCTCTGCCTGCTTCTCTGCCTACTTGTGAGCTCTGTCTGTCAAATGAATAAATAAAATCTTTAAAAAAATAAGTATTTGCAATTGTCATTTTGTTGATTATTTTCTGGGTGTTTTACCGACTCTTTCTTTCTTCTTCTCTTGATCTCTTCTTTTGTGATTTGATGATTTCCCATATTGGTGTGCTTTGATTCCTTTTTATCTTTTGTGTAGCTACTATAGGTTTCTGTTCTATTGTTACCGTGAGGTTAACACAAAGCACCTTAAGAGTTTTTAACAGTCTTTCTTAAGTAGAATAACAACTTAAGTTTGTCCAAATACAAAAGCTCAATTCTTTTACCCTCCACAGGTTTTATGTTTTTGATGCCATTACTTATATTTTTTTCCCTTTTTAAAAAGTTTTTATTTAAATTCCAGTTAATTAACATACAGTTAATTAATATTAATTACTTAATATTAGTTCAGGTGTACAACATAGTGATTCAATACTTCCTTACATCTTTTTATATTGTGTATCCATTAACAAAATATCATAACTATAATTTTTTATAGTTTGTCATTTAGTCTTTATACTAGAATTAAGTGATTTACATACCACCATGTTACAATATTAGAGTATTCTTAGTTTGACTATATATTTACTTTTACCAGTGAGTTTTATACTTTGATACAATTTTGTGTTCCCAGTCAGCATCCTTTTTTTCAGCTTGAAGAATTCCCTTTAGCATTCCTTGTAAGACAGTTCTAGTGGTGGTGAGCTTCAGCTTTTACTTATCTGGGAATGTCTTTATCTCTCTTTCAATTGTTTGATGGCTTTTTTGGGTAAAGTATTTTTGGTTGGCACTATTTTTCTTTCAGTAGTTTGAATAAACCATCCCACTTTCCTGATCTGCAAGGTTTCTGCTGAGAAATCCACTGATAGCCTTATAGGGATTCTTTTGTATGTGATGAGCTCCTTTTCTTTGGTACTTTCAAGATTCTCTCTTTGTCTTTGATTTTTGACATTTTTTAAAAGATTTTGTTTATTTATTTGAGACAGAGAGTGCAAGCATGAACAGGGGGAGGGGCAGAGGGAGAGGGAGAAGTACACTCCTGGCTCAGCAGGGAGCCAGATGTGGGGCTTGATCCCAGGATCCTGAGATCATGGCCTGAGCTGAAGGCAGATGCTTAACTAACTGAGCCCACCTAAGCAGCCATGATTTTTTATATTGTTATTATAATGTTTCTCAGTGAAGTCTTTGAATTGAACCTGATAGGAAACTTTGAGCTTCATGTACCTGGTGTCCATTTCTTTCCCCAGATTTGGAAAGTTTTCAGCCATGGTTTCTTTAAACAAGCTTTCCACAAGAGACATCTAGTTCCTCCTACCCCACACATTTTGAACAGTTTTGTTGTCAAAATTTTTGAGATGCATTTATTTGAGGGAGAGAGAGAAAAGAGGAGAGTCAGAGGGAGAGGGAGAGAATCTTAAGCAGACTCCCCACTGACCACAGAGCCTTGACATGGGGCTCAAATCTCATGACACTGAGATCATGACCTGAGCCAAAATCAATTCATTCAACTGAATGAGCATCCTAGGCTCCCCATTGTCATGTTTTTAATGTATGCCAAACTGGTGGCTGTAAAATATCTTGTTGTGGTATTACTTTACACTTTTAATATATCTGAACAGATTGAGCCATTTTCATATGATTATTAATCATTCATGATTCCTTCAGTGTTTCTCAAATTTTTCCCATTTTTTCCCTAATGTGTTGTTGGTCATTCTTTCATTTTTAAAGACCTTCTTTATACATTTTAAAGACCTTCTTTATACATTGTGAAGACTAAACATTTATGCAAACATCTCCTCCCAGCTAATGGCTAGCTTGTCTTCCACTTTATGCTACCTTTTTAGAGAGAAGTTCCCACTTAAAGTGGTCAAAGTTTCTTTGTGATTTTTTTGTTGTTGTTGTTTCTTGTTTAAGAAATTTTCTCTGAGACTATAAAGTAATTCTTCTAAGTTGTTTTGGAAAGTTTTTTATAGCTCTGTTTTTATATTTAAGAATATAATCCCTCGAGAATTTATTATATATGGTATAAGAAAGGGACCTGATTTTTATTTTCTTCCATTTATTATATACATTCTTATTTTCTCAATAATTTGCAGTAATCTTTCATGAATCACATTCTCATATATTTGAATTTCTGGTACTATCTAGTTGGTTCCATTGGCTTATCTTCATTACTATAGTTTTATTATATCTTTGTAAGTCATTCCACCTTAATTTTTTCTTCAGGCATATCTTGGCTATTCTTGTTTTTCTTTTTTGACTTATTTATATATAGTTTATAATGAATATATTAAGTGTTCTAAAATCTCTACTAAGATTTTGGGTTGAAAAAATTTAGTCACTAGATCAAGTTAAAGAGAATTGACATTTTTGCAATATTGAGGCTAACTAAAAGCATGGTTTTGCTCTCTATTTCAATTTTAATGTCTCTCAAAAAAGCTTATTTATTTTCTTTCCAAAGGCTTATGCATACTTTCTTAGGCTTACTTTTAGGAGTTATATATTGTTTTATAATTATAAATATCATTGAAAAATCATATTTTTCCCTAGACAATATCTGCTGATTTAAAGAAACCTGTTGACTTTTATATATTGATTTGGCAGCTTCCAACTTTGCCAATGGCATCTACTTTTGTTGACTAGGAAGAATTATGTCATCTATGAAGTGTTTCACTGTGCCCACCCCCATTCTAGCTTGAGCTCTCACTTTAGGGTAAGCCCTGTCATAGGCAAAGGATATCAACTTCTCCTATTCAGACTAAGTCTCCCTTAGTGACAGCTGTTTAGAATCTCCCTGTTGGGGCATCTAGGTGGCTCAGATGATTAAGCATCTACCTTCAGCTCAGACCATGATCTCCAGGTTCTGGGATCAAGCCCCATGTTGAGCTCTCAGCTCAGCAGGGTGTCTGCTTCTCACTCTCCATCTCCCTCTCTCCCTGCTTGTGCTATCTCTGCCTCTGTCTCTTTTTCTCTCTCTCTCACATGAACACATAAAATCTTAAAAAAAAATCTGCCTCTCAAGGAAATGACATTTGGAATGTGAGAGATTTGTGGAAATTATGAAGGTTATTACAAAAGTGCCTCCTAAGTCCCTTTCCTGGCTAGAGAGAACAGTTTTTCCCAGATGCCATGTTTCCTTGTGGTTCTAGGGAAGATGGTGTCAACTTACAGGATAATAATAATAATTATAACAGTTAATATTTAACTCTGTGCTGAGGAATATTCTAAGGGTTTCATATGTATTACTCTATTTCATCTTCACAATAATCCTATGAAGTATTACTCTATTTCATCTTCACAATAATCCTATGAAGTTTCATATGTATTACTCTATTTCATCTTCACAATAATCACCTTCACAATTACTCTATTTCATCTTCACAATAATCTCTATTTTATAGCTGAGGAAATAGGATCAGAAATATTAAGTAACTTATTCTGCATTACTCAGCAAGACAATTGTAGAGTCAGGATTTGAACCCAGGTTCTGAAGTCCATATCCTTCAATTCCGTCATAGTCTCTCTTAATTTTGGCTGGAGTTTCAAGACCTTGCTTGAATCCTGACTGCTTCTTATTTACTGTGAGCCATCTATCATCCTGTCTGGCCTTAGATTTCTCATATAGAATGTAGGATTAATAAAGGTATATTTGTCTGCCTTGCAGGGCTGTTTTGAAATGGGAAGACACTGTTCTTGAGCTAGGCTTTCAGAGAAGCCAAGAACAATAGAAGAATGGTAGGAAACAGTAGGAGAAGCAGTCTTCTTGTACGGAGGGTGGAGGGCAGCCATTAGAAAGTTACAAGGATAGAGGTATATATAAGTAGGGTGTGTTAGAGTGATCAGCCAGAGCCACCTCACTGATGTTACTGGTCTTTGTTAGGGAGGAGTGGAATTCAGTGGGCTAGGTCCATTCTAACATGTTAATAAGTAACCATGAATGTTGAGACAGGACATCCACACAGGTCCTGTCTTGTATTTTATCTTTTCCTTTCCTTTCCTGTCTTTTTTTTTTTTTTTTGGTCTGTTGTATAACCAAAACTTTCATACTTTCTTTGCTATGGTTGAAGCTCATTGCTCATTGTGTCTAAGCTGGAAAAGGAAAACAATTTGTTAGCAGTTTTATTATAATGATCTTTCATGTAATTAGTGACAGTTATAAATCTTTTTCCCTTGAGGGGCAAAGAATGGTTTTTGTGCCTGATTATACATGTCATGCTGTTTGGCTTTGTGCCAGATAGGAATGTAAAATGCTTCCTGGTATGCATTGTCAGGCATCTCTAAGCATATCTGATTCTCCTGGAAGCTGGGACTGACGCTCCAAGACAGAGGTGAGAATATGTGTGCAAGAAGTGGGAGCTGTGCCTATAGCACACCAGGTTTCTTTCTGTTCCCCACCTCTACTTTGCAGCCACTTTGCCATTGATTAACTGTTGTGGCAGAGAAGGGAGTTTCAGTGATCTGTGTTATAGGAAGAATTCATTTTCTCCGATCCCATTCTCTTGTCTGTCTTTTGCCCTGTTGCTGAGTTTTTTGGCTGGTGCTTTCATAAAACAGAGGCACATTAGAGGGCTCTGCTCATAATTAGAGCTACCTGAAAAAGGAAAGGGCTGTCTTGGAAAATAGCAATTTCATCACTGGTTGTGTTCAAGCATAATGGCTAGGTAATTGATTGGCAGCAGATGCTGTCAAGGGGGTTTATGTGCTGATTAGGGGGATGAGAGTGTATGGACTTGGAGACCTACCATTTTCTTTATAACTCCAATCTAACAACTCTGAGATTCTGTTGTTTAATGTTACTGGCAGTAACCCTTTATTTTCTCAGAGGATGGATCACTTTTTATTCCTCTCTGGCTGACTAGACTTGACCTTTGAAAATATTGAGGTAACATCTAGACAGTATTGTTTACCCATTCTCTTCTCAGAAACATCACACTGCTAGAGGCAGGGCTAGGCTGGCTTTCTGTGACACTGCTTAAGCCCCTGTTGCACTTTTCACAGGTGCTAAGGCATCATGCTGGGGCCGGAGAGAACTGGATGTTATGGCACCTCTCCTTTAAGAACTACTAAACCATTTGCAGTGAGAGGCTACTAAATATGTTGAAGAGTGTGTATCAGGAGATGAATAAGCATGAGTTTAACATGTGGAACAATGAATTCACTGGAGTATGTGTATAGGTATATAAAAGCATGGGGAAACATCAGCCAGGATAATACAAATTTATAACCATGATTTCCTTACAAAAGGTGGAAAATAACTAGGATGAGGAGTAGCCAAAGGGGGACTTTCACCTTATCTAGACTATTTTAATATTTTTATTTTTTACAGAGATATATTATATATTCCAGAAGCTTACCATTTTATTTTTATTTATTTTTATAGTGTTATCTTAGTCACCATACAGTACATCATTAGTTTTTGATGTAGTGTTCCATGATTCATTGTTTGCGTATAACACCCAGTGCTCCATGCAATCCCTTGCCCTTCTTAATACCCATCACCAGGCTTACACATCCCCCTCCTCCCTCCCTTCTAAAACCCTCATTTTGTTTCCTGGCATCCATAGTCTCTCATGGTTTGTCTCCCCTTCCGATTTCTCCCTCTTCATTTTTCCCTTCTCCTACTAATGTCCTCCACACTATTCCTTATGTTCCATAATAAGTGAAACCATATGATAATTGACTTTCTGTTTGACTTATTTCACTTAGCATAATCTCCTCTAGTCCCACCCAAGTTGATGAAAAAGTTGGGTATTACTCAAACTTACCATTTTAAAGTGGGTTTTAGTGTAGTTGACCCTTGAAAAACATGGGTTTAAATAGGATAGGTCTACTTAATACATAGTTTTTTTTTGGATAAATACAGTATAGTCCTGTAAATGTATTTTCTTTATGATTTTCTTAATAATATTTTTCTCTAGCTTACATAATTGTAAGAATACTGTATATAATACATACAACATATAAACTATGTGTTAATCAACTTTTTATGTTATTGGTAAGGACTCTGGTCAACAGTAGGCTATTAATAGTTAAATTTTTAGAGTCAAAAGATATACACAGATTTTCAACTGTGTGGGGAGTTGGCACCCCTAACAACTGTGTTGTTCAACAATCATATATTCATTGTGCAACAACCACCACTGACTATTCCAGAACATTTTCTTCACTCCCCCAAAATAACCCTGCAACCATTAGCACTAACTCCCCATTTTCCCCTCCCTCTAGCCCCTGGAAACTACTAATATGCTTTCTGTCTTTATGGATTTGTCTATTCTGGACATTTTATATAAATGGTGTATAATATATGGTTATTTGTTTGTCTGGCTTCATTTACTTAGCATGCTGTTTCTGAGTTTCATCTGTATTGTATTTTATTCCTTTGTATTGCTAAATAGTATTCTATTTTGTGTTTGTGTATATTTGTATGTGTGTGGGTGTGTTCACATACATACCATATTTTGATTTATCAATATATCAGTTGAACTTTTGGATTGTTTTCCCATTTTGGCTATTGTGAGTAATGCTGCTATGAACATTTGTATACCAATTTTTGTGTGAACATATATTTTCAGTTGCCTTGACTATATACCTAGGAGCAGAACTGCTGAGTGATATTATATGGTAACAATACATTTAAATTTTTGAGAAACTGCCAAAATGATTTCTACAGTAGTTGTACCAATTTACATTCCTACCAGCAGTGTATGAGGGTTCCAATTTCTTCATATCTTCCTCAACACATGTTGTTGCCCGTTTTTTGTTATAACCAGTCTGAAAATGATACCTCATTGTGGTTTTGATTTATATTCCCCAGATAGCTAGTGGTGTTGAACATCTTTACATGTGTTTGTTGGCCATTTATGTATCTTCTTTGGAAAAATGTTCAGATACTATGCCCATTTTTAAATGGGCTATTTTCCTTTTTATTGTTGAGTTCTATATATTCTGGATACTAGATCCTTATCAGATAGTATATGCAAATATTTTCTTCCATTCTGTGCTTTGTTTCACTTTCTTGATGCTATCATTTGCAAAGCAAAATTTTTTAAATTTTAATAAAGTCTAAATCTTTTCCTTTGGTTGTTTTTGTTTTAGGTGTCATATGCAAGAAACCATTGCCTAATCCAAGGTCACAAAAACTTCCTTCTGTGTTTTCTTTGACATACTTTATCATTTTAGCTTTTACATTTAGGTCTTTAATCCATTTTAAGTTAATTTTCATATGTAGTGTGAGGTGTGAGTCCAAGTTTATTCTTTTCATTTGGATATCCAGTTGCCCCCTCACCGTTTGTTGGAAAGACTATATGCTACCCCTTTGAATTGTCTTGACATCTTTGAAAAATATCAGTTTAGCACAAATGTTGGGTATATTTCTGTACTCTCATCTATTTCATTGATCTTTAAATCTGTTATTGTGCCAGTACTACACTCACTTGGTTATAGTAAGCTTTGGCATCAGAAGTGTGAGTCCTCCAACTTTGTTCTTTTTCAAAATCATTTTGGTTATTCTGGTCCTTTGAATTTCTGTATGAAATTTAGAATCAGCTTATCAATTTCTGCCAAGAAACAAGCTGAGAGTTTTGATAGGGATTGTGTTGAATCTGAATCAATTTATTACCATCTTAACAATATTTAATTTTCCAATCCATGAACATGAGATATCTTTTTATTCAGTTAGGTCTTTACTTTCTTTCGGCAATGTTTTGCAGTGTTCATTGTGCATGTCTTATACTTCTTTTGTAAAATGTATTCCTGAGGATTTTGTTCTTTCTGATGCTACTTAAATGGGATTGTTTTCTTAATTTTATTTTCAGAAAAACAGTTGACTTTGTATGTTGATCTTATATCCTGCAACATTGCTGACTTCATTTATTAGTTATAACAGGATTTGTGTGTGTGTGGATTCCTTAGGATTAAATATATATATATATATGATTATATATAAAAATTTATATAAATATATATATTAAAATTATGTCATATGTGAATAGTTTTAATTTTTCTTTCTAATCTGAATGGTTTTTTTCTCCAATTGCTCTAGCCCTCAGTATACATGTTGCATGGAAGTGATGTCTGTTCTTGATTGTAGGATGAAAGCATTCAGCCTTTCATCATTAAGTACATTAATTATGGGTATTCCATAAATTTCTATCAGTTGTTTGAGAAAGCTCCTTCTTATTCCAAATTTGTTGAATGTTTTCTTTTTTATCATGAAAAGGTGTTGGATTTCTCTAAGTGTTTTTTCTGTGTCTATTGAGATATTTATGTATTTTTTAAACCTTTATTCCATTAATATGGTGTATTACATTGACTGATTTTCATGTGTTGAATCAACCTTGCATTCCTGGTATGAATTCCATCTGGTAATGTGGATTTTTTTTAATATATATGTTACTGGATTTGATTTGCAAATATTTTGTTGGGAATTTCTGCATTTCTATTTTTTGAAAGTTTGTGAAAGATTGATGTTAATTATTCTTTAAATGTTTGGTAGACTTCACTAGTGATGCCAATCTGGTCCTTTTGTTGTTGTTGTTGTTTTGTTTTGTTTTGTTTTTCTTTTTCCCATGTAAGAAATTTTTTTCAATATTTTATTTATTTATTTGACAGTGAGAAAGAGAGAGGGAGAGAGCACACAAGCAGGAGTAGTGGGAGAGAGAGAAGCAGGCTCCTTGCTGAGCAGGGAGCCTGATATGGGGCTTGATCATGATCTGAGCTGAAGGCAGAATCTTAACCAACTGAGCTACCCATGTGCCCCAAGAAGTTTTTAATTACTCTTTACTTGTCATAGGTCTATTCAGATTTTCTATTTCCTCTTCAGTCATACTCTGTAGTTTTATCATTCTAGGAATTTATTTCATCAGGTTATCTAATTTTTGGCATACAGTTGTTCATAGTGTTCCTTTGAATCATTTTTTTAAATTTTCTTTTAGCTTGGCAGTAATATTTAGTCTTTTATTCCTGATTTTAATATTTTGAGTTTTCTTCTTTTTCTTTATTTTAACTTTTTACAAAGCAAATGTATTCCTGTATCTATTGTGTAATTTAAAAAAAAGGGAAAAAAGGAAGATATATACAAAATAAAAAAGCATATTAAAATGGGGATCTGGGTAAGTTGGTAATTCCCTGACATTATTTCTCCTCTATGGGCTTAAGTTTCTTATCAGGGAGTTGATATGTTGGTTCATTGTTGCTGAAATGGTTGAAAGCCTCTGTATTCTGTTATTTACATGGTCAAGTATGGGATTAAAGACCATGGTTGGGAATATTTGTAGACAGAAAGTAGACCAGTTTGGGAGAAACTCAGTCTTCCTGGAGGACATAGTAGAAGCTAAGGATGGAAATGAAAATTGAAGCCAAATTATGGTAATGTTTGAATTCTAGGGTGAGAGATTTGGACTTGGTAATGGGGAACTATTGAGGATTTTGGAGGCTGAGACTAGCCAATCAATTTAATAGTTAAGGAAATTGTTCTGATAATGACAAATGGGAGGAATTGGAACTGGGAGATAACCCAGGGAAATCATCTAGGGAGAGGGGACCATGACAGTGGAAATGGAATAGGAAGAGATGAAGACCAGTGATATTCTCTGATTTGGAAAGCACTCCCTGGAACTTCTGAGGCAGGAGGGATGGGGAGGAATTAGGAATCTTGCTCATCCTTGTGTCTTGTAGTTAGTGGTGAGGAAAAGAATAGGTCCAAAATAGACTTTTGTTAAATTGCATTGCATTAACCCAACTTTGCTTAGCGTTCAGTAAAGGTTAAAGAAAATAGTCTTCAAGTACTCTGAGAAGACTTCCAGGAAAGTCTTCCAACTTGCCAGTCTCTAGACATTTGCTTGTCTGAATCCCACTCCCACAGATATCCTGTGTTCCTTCCCACTGGAACTGTTCCAGAGAGTCATCTCATTCCAGCCACCCAAAAGCCAGTATTTTGAACTGACTTGTCTTAAACTCCTGAGAAGAAAATGTATGTTTCATTTTAAATCTCTTAGAAGCCTGCCTATGGTACCCTTTTTATAACAGAGCTTAGCTTACATTGTGAAAAGCTGGGAAAACCTAATGAATTATTATAGGATGAGGCTTTTATTGTTTCACATAGATGACATGTATATGATGTGCTTGCTTCAGTGCTTTAGAATCACTTTTTGAACAGATCTGTTCCTTGACTAATCATCCTTCATCATTGCCTATTGATTGTATTATAGGGCAGCTGTTAGCATATTGAAGACACAAAGTTGACCTTTGAAAGATGGAGAGATTTCCAAAAGAACATTTGTAAAGGAGGAAAGTTTCTGAATGGAGATACATTTTTGCACATTTGGCTGTGTATGCAAAGTGCATTAAAATGAAGTGTTCTTTACTTGCTATGGCCTATGACAAATACATAGACTATATGCTGGTGATATTTCTAGGTTTGCTGGGTGGTAACCAACCCCCATTCTCTATGAGGCAAAAAGAGAGGGGAGAATACACAGAGTTTAGAAATAACTAATGTTCCTCTAGCTCCATCCCAAAGCTTCTGTCCTTCTAAGGCCTCTCACCAACAGGCCTTTCTGGTGGCAGAAATAGTGATGCATCTAAATTGCTTGATCTCAGGTTTTGGAAGCAGGAAAGTAGAGAAAGTTTGTGCAGGGGAAAGGGGTATGGAAGGGAAAGATGGACTGTTGATTAAAGCTGTTGAGACAACTGACAAGCTCTTTGTCTAAGTACCCTGGCAGATTTTACCACTCCTACTAACGTTCCACCCTTCCCTTTTCCCTGACCCCCTGGCCTTCTTCTTTCCTAGGACTAGGGAGATAAGCTATCTCCCTGATTTAAGCTGTCATCCCAGATCCAGAAACATCTCACACAGCCTCCCCAAAAGAGGTTTTCCTGCATCCCTTTCCCTTCATGTTTTGGGATGTATAGTTTCAACATTTACCAGCTGTATCTATTTCTGATGATTCCGAATCATCTTAGCCCAAGCCCTTACCTACTCTTTCCTGTTTTCCATAAAACCAGAGGTGCAAAGATGCTAGTACTGTCATTAAGAGCACAGGCTTTGAAGTCAGACCACCTCATCCCTATCCCAGCTTTTCTGCTTTCCTAACTGTGTGACTTGGGAGATATTCCTTAACTTTTCTGAGCCCCAGTCTCCTCTTCTGTGAAATAGAGATAATAATGGTATATGCTAGCATGACTGAGTAATATAGTTCATTGAAAACTCTTTACATAGTGATTGCTGTATAGTAAGTGCTCAATCAACAGTTGCTGTTATGTGGTTTGGGGACATTCTGTCATGTCCACTCCAACATTGAAGATGTAGAGATCTTTACATACCTAAGGCATTTTACAGTCAAATTTTAATTATTATTTGTACATCTTTTGGTGTAAATTCACACTGAAGGTCCCATTTTCAAGATGCTCAGTCCAGTATCCAACTTTGGTCTCCATGCTCATCGGTATTATGTTTGATCAAGTTGTGGCATATGCCTGAGATATATAGCTTCATCTGTTGTTGTTTTTTTTTTCAATCCAGCTGTGCTACTTAGATATGCTCAAGCACAAATGAGTTCTGTTTGGGGCACCTGGGTGGCTCAGTCAGTTAAGCATTTGCCTTTGGCTCAGGTCATGATCTCAGGGCCCTGGGATTGAGCCCCACATCATCTCCCTTCTTGGCAGGAAGTATGTTTCTCCCTCTCCTGTGTACTCTCTCTCTCTCTCAAATAAAAAAAATGGGTTCTGTTTGATGTAACTCTTTTCTCCTCTGAAATCTTAGATAAGAAACCTCTCGGAGATGATTTAGTTGTATCATTCTGCATCCTTCATTTCACAGATAGGTCATCAGAGGCCTAGAGAGGATTAAAATCATGCATAAAGCCAGCAAGCCACATAGAGTCAAACCAGGGGCCTCTGGTTGAGTGTTCTCTGAATACTTGAAGAATTTAGTTTATCCTTTTTTTTAGCCTGGCTAGAAACTTTTCAAAGAAGGAAACTATTATTATTCTTTTGCCTGCTTCCACAGCTCTGGGTGAACCAGGAGGATGGGGTGGAGGAAGGGCCCAGTGATGTGCAGAATGGGCACCTGGACCCCAACTCAGACTGCCTCTGTCTGGGCCGGCCACTACAGAACCGGGACCAGATGCGAGCCAATGTCATCAATGAGATCATGAGCACCGAACGTCATTATATCAAGCACCTCAAGGACATTTGTGAGGTAGGCCCAGCTATGATAGTGTATGTGGGGGCACCCAGGGTGGGGTAGAGGACATTTTCATGAAGAACCAACAACTCTGCTGAGCTTTCCTGTGACAGTCCCAAGATATTGAAAAGAGCAGCTGGATTGGCCTCCTATATTCTGCTCAATGGGTGAAATAGCTCCCTTGGAGCTTCTCAGTCCCAGTATCAGTTTCTCTTTCTCTAAGTTTCATCTTTCATTTTCATATTCTTTCTTTCCCTATGTCTCCCTGCTTCCCTCACCCCATCTTCCCTTCCCTCAATCTCTACTTCTATGCTTTTAGCTTCTGATTTGGTTGTTGCCACACCACATAAAAGCCTGACTTCATTCATTAAAGCACAGACACATCTCCCTCCAACTCAGTGGTTCACAAACCTAAATGTGCACAACAGTCCCTGGAGTGCCTTGTTGAACATGCCAATTCCAGCCTCCTCTGCCTCCCCAAAGTTGTGAAATCTGTCTGGGGTAAACCAAGTCATCTCTATGTCTAACAGGCATTCCTATTGAAATTGATGCTATTGGTCCTCTTCCTTCACTTGAAGAACACTTGAATAGTGCTTAGGGGGAGGAATCTGGAGGAGATAAGGATGGAGTAGATAAATCCCAGCTCCTTCAACATGCCACTTTGCTCCCCAGATGTGGCTCCACATTCCCTGACTCTATCCCTTCCATCTCTCAAACCTGAGTAAGAATGAGAGCCCTTTTTCTCATCCTCTCTTGAGCTCATGAGACAAGCTGACATTTTCAAAGGGCATGTTACTGAACAGTTTGGGAATACCAATGGGAAATGGAGGAAAGAATGTTTTAAAAAAATCTCTCTCTCTCTCTCTCTTTCACACACACACACACACACACACACACACAATATTCTGCTTGACCCAGGGAAAACTCTGCTTTGAATATGTTTATCCCTTCTTTCCAGATGAGGGGTCAGGTCCTAATATCTGTCCCCTAAGTGCTATTGAGTGAGGTCAGGACCTGCTCTGGAATCAATAATACAGGTTTAACACTTTTAAAAGTTCTTGTTTCTTTAGAATATTGTTACCCAATAGAACTTCCTATGGTGATAAAATACTTCAGCATTCTTCAATGTAGTACTGACAAGCCAGCCTTCTATGGCAATTGAGTGGTTGAGACATGGCTAGTATGATTGAGAAATGGAATTTTAAATTTTATTTAGTTTTAATTTAAATAGACACATGACTAAATGGCACCTACATTGGACAGTGCAGATCTAGAAAGATCAAATCCAGGGACTATGGGCCTTAATTTTCTTCACCTCAACTCATTTTTTTCCTCCCTTCCAGGGAGGTTGATGGTTATTTCCACTTACCCCTCTATGAAGCAGTAGAGTAGAAATAACAACAGCTGTGGGGACACTTTCACATCCTGACTTAGTCACTTAGGAACTCGGTAGCCTTGAAGTTGCCCCTTAACTCCTCTGACTTTTGATTTTTCTGATTTGTCCAGTGGGCTTAACTACACCAAAGCCTTAAGTTCTTGATAAACTAAGTAAACATAATATTATAGTCATTTGTAAAAAGCTAGTTTTCTTTTCCTTTCCTTTTCATCTATTCACCCAAACATCCATGTCTCTCTTTTATCTTTTCCTCTTCCTTACCTTCATACAAATAGCTGAAAATTACCCTCTGAAATGTGCTATGTGGCATTGGGAACCAAACCACTGATATGTCATTCCCTCAGCAAACATATAATAGAGTTCTGCTCCACACTAGCCTTGGACATATCTCTTATCCTCAAAGTGTTCTGCTCTAGACTGATATCTGAATCACCTGGGGGCTTGTTAGAAATACAGAATCTTTAGCTCCACTCCAGACCTATTAAGTAAAATTCTGCATTTTAACAAGGTTCCTATTTGACTTACATTATATATTAAAGTTTGAGGAGCACTGCTATAAAATGCTAGCTGTCTTGTAATGGCATAGGGTCTGTCTGTTCTTTACCTGACAGCTAAGGGATGCTATCAAGATCTAAGTTGGGTCATATCACTCCTCTGCTCAAAACCATATGATGGCTGACAATCTCTCCTTGAGTAAAAGTCAGGTTCTTACTATTACTTACAAAATCCTGTGTGATCAACATATTCTTACCTCTATGACTTCATTTCCTTCACCTTTCCCATATTTGGTCCCTACTCCAGACACTCTGGTCTCTTGCTGTTCCTAAAAAGAAATGTCTGGCATGCCCCTTGCAACAGATTTTGGACTGGCTTTTCTTTCTGCCTAGAGTACTCCTGCTCCGGATATCTTCATGGCTCCCACATTCAACTCCTTCAAGTCTTTATTCAGATATCACCTTCTCCTTGAGATCTTCCTTGAACTTTCTATTTCAAATTGTAATTGCACTGTCTCTCCCTCTTTCCTGCTTTATTTTGCTCTATTTTACATATTGCTCTCTGACATATTGTATGTTTTGCTTACATGTTTTCTTTATTGCTCTTCTCTCCTATAGAGTATAAATTCCATGAAGGGCAGGAGATTTTACCTGTTAATTTACTGATATTTCCCCAATACCTAGCACAGAGAGGGTCTTTGCAAAGTAAACTATCTGCATCAAGATCTCCGGCTCAGAGAGAAGCCACAGTCTGCTCTTCTCTGAATCCTCCAGAACACACTGTCTCTCCCTCTGTAGAGGAACCTAGCACAGTTCCTGGCACATGGTACATGCTCAGTAAATACTGTTGGAAGTTAAAATTAAATACAAGGGTTCAAAGGGGCAAGATGGCAGAGGAGTAAGGGACCCTATTTCAGTTGGTCCCCTAGATTGAGCTCGATATCTACCAGAGCTCTCTGAACACTCATGAAATCAGCCTGAGATGTAAGATTACACACTTCTGGATCTGTATGGGGGCAGAGGCTCATCAGTTGAAAGGTACAAAGAACAGAGTTGGAATTGCACAGACAGATATCAGAGAATAAACAGAAGGGTAAGGGAGCCACCAGAAGTGAGCCATTGGAAAGTAATACCCCAATGTGAAAGTGTTCATGCATTTGGGGACCAGCTATAGCTTGGAGGCCAGTGGCTGCGAGATGGAAAGGGACTGATAACAGCACTCAAACAGAACAAAGGGACTTAAGGGAAAATTCTTGGGACCAGGTAGCCACAGGCGCAGACCTAAGCCCACTGCCCTGGGACCAGCCACAGCCGCTGCCCACCCATGCTTGAGAGGATCCAGCTGGACATGAGTCAGCGGTCCTGGGAATGGCAGTCACCAGGACTGGGCTCACCCAGACAAGTAGCACTTGCGTTTTTGATGGCACAGGGGTACAGAGACAAGCAGGGGGCTCAGATGACCACTGAAAGGGTCACTAAGGGTGCTCACTGCCTGTGGGAGTCTGCAGTATTCAACAGGGCTTGCAGAGGTGGAGACAGTGTGTTCTGGAGGATTCAGAGAAGAGCAGTCTGTGCCTTCTCTCTGAGGCAGAGATCTGGGTGCAGACAGTTTACTTTGCTCTGACTCTCTCTGAAAAGGCATGGAAAGCCACCAAAGAACAAAAGCCTTCAGAGAAGAAAAGCCCATAAAACTTATTTCCACAGAGCCCAGCCCCTTGATAGGGGGCAGGGCAACTCCACCCAAGCAGAATAGACTGAAAAACAACACCGCAGGCCCCTACCTCAGAAGACATGCTGAAAGAACAAGAGGACAACAAACACAGGGTCCCCCATAAAACTGTAAAAACCCAATACCAGGGGAAAAGAGTATATTAAGCTCCTAGTATTGCCTCATAGACTACATTTCTTAGAGAAAACTTTTGTCTTTCTTTTTAAAAATTATTTCTCATGATTCTTCTTTTTTTTTACCCACTTACCATTTCAACTAGATGTTTAATAAAACATATTCCATAATAACATTTTGACTTGAAGTTTTTCATATATATAATGTTTTTCCTTTTTCTTTTTTAATATATAGATAGGTAGATACAAGCTTCAATGTAGTGCTTATTTTCCCTATTCAATACTATCTTTATATATATACACCAGTTTTAGTTATCCTTATCTCTGGAAAGTTGAGTTCTTTAACAAAGATAACAAGATACACCCAGGAAGAACTGAAATACCTTTCCTTGCCCACATATCAGGGATTATAACTACCCTCCCTTCACACCTCCCCCATTTATTTTTTATTTTTTTGTCAGTCTTTTTGTTTATTTGTTTGCTTTTGTTTTTGTACTTTATAAATCTTACACTTGGGGATCATTTGGGCTTTTTTTTTCTTTTTCTTTTGTTGGACTTTTGTTTGTTTTGTTTTTGTACTTTATAAATCTTATTCTTGGGGCTTATGTTGGCTGGATTTATTTTTTTTTCTTTTTTGTTGTAACATCTGATTGCTCTGAAACCTACCAGGGTGCACTTTGCCCATAATATTCTTCTAATGTTATTGGTATTTCTGTGGTGTTGGATGTGTTCTCTCCACTTTCATTTATGATTTTATTTATTTTCCCGTTAGATTTAGGCTTTATGTGTTGTTCTTTTACCAGCTCCTTTAGGTGTAAGTTTAGGTTGTATGTTTGAGATTTTCTAGTTTTTTTGAGAAAGTCCTATATTGTTATTTACTTCCCTTTTAGGACTGCCTTTGCTATGTCCCAAAGTTTCTGAACTGTTGTGCTTGCATTTTCATTTGCTACATGTATTTTTAAAATTCTTCTTTTATTTCCTGATTGAGCCATTAATTCCTTAGTAAGATACTCTTTAACCTCCATGTTTGTGGTCCTTCCAATTTTTTTTTCCTGTGATTGTCTTTAAGTTTTAATATTGTGGTCTGACCCAGTATATGATCTATTCTGGAGAATGTTCCATGCACTCAAGAAGGATATGTATTCTGCTGCATTAGGATGAAATGCTCTGAATATATCTGAAGTCCATCTGTTCTAGGTCGTCCTTCGAAGCCCTTATTTCTTTGTTGATCTTCTGCATAGATAATCTTTCCATTGCTGTGAGTGGAGTGTTAATGTCCCCTACTATTATTGTATTATTATTTCTTTTACTTTGTTGTTAATTGCTTTATATAGTTGGCTGCTCCCATGTTGGGGCGTATATATTTTTAATTGTACCTCTTGTTGGATAGACCATTTTATTATGGTATAGTCTCCTTCATCTCTTATTATAGTGTTTGGGTTAAAATATAGTTTTTCTGATATAAGGATGGATACTCCATCTTTCTTTTGATGTCCATTGCCAAGATAAATTGTACTCCATCCACTCACTTTCTTTTTTTTTTTTATGTTCAGTTAGCTGCTGTATAGTATATCATCAGTTTTTGATGTAGTGTTCAATGATTCATTAGTTACACCCAGTGCTCATCATAACATGTACACTCCTTAATACCCAACACCATCCCCTCATTTTCAATCTGGACATGCCTTTGGCTCTAAGATGAATCTTCTTTAGCAGCACATCAATGGTTCTTTTTTTTTTAAATCCATTCTAACATTGTGTGTCTTTTGATTTGAATGTTTACTCCATTTACATTCAGAGTAATTATTGAAAGATATAAATTTAATGTCACTGAATGCAATGGTTTTTCTCCCCCTCTGTTTTCATTTCATTTTATTTTTCCTTACCTCTTAAGTCCCTGTTCCTTAGATTGTCTCTTTCTTTCTGGTCTTCTTTTTACTTTGGGGCTCTTTCTCTACTCAGTGAATCCCCTTCTTGCAGTGCTGGTTTAGTGTTCACAAATTCCTTTAATTTTTTGTGTCTTGGAAACTCTTTATCTCTCCTATTCTGAATGATAATCTTACTGGATAGGGGTGCCTGGGTGGCTCAGTCACTGGGTGTCTGCCTTTGGCTTGGCTCATAAACTGGGGTCCTGTGATAGAGCCCACATCAGGCTCCCTTCTCCATGGGGAGCCTGCTTCTCCCTCTCCCACTCCCCTTGCTTGTGGCCCCTCTCTCTCTCTCTGTCAAATAAATAAATAAATAAAATCTTAAAAATGAGATTACTAGATAAAGTATTCTTGGCTGCAGTTTTTCTGTATTTCTAATGCAGAATATAGCATGCCACCCCTTTCTGGCTTGTCAAGTTTCTGTTGAGAAATCTCTAGCTAGCCTTATAGATCTTCCCTTGTAAGTTAAGGAGTTCTTTTGTCTTGTTGCTTTTTAGAGTTTTTCTTTATCACTATATTTTACCAAGTTAATTACAATATGTCTTGGTGTTTTATTGACTTTGTTGATTTTGATGGGAGTTCTCTGCCTCTTCGACCTGGATGTTTATTTCCTTCCCCAAATTAGGTACGTTTTTAACTCTTATTTCTCAAAACTTCTACCCCCTTTCTTTTCTTCTGGAACTCCTATAATATGAATGCTATAATGTTTGATGGTGTCACTATGTTCCCTCTGTATTCTCATGTAACATAATTCTTCTTTGTCTCTTTTGTCCATATTCATTATTTTCGGTTATTTTGTTTTCTGTATCACTAATTATTCCTCAGCTTTTCCAGCCTGGTATTTATTGCATCAGTCTTATGTCCAGTCTCAGTTACTGCATTCTTCATTTCTGTTTTCTAAATCTTTTTTCTCTGAAGGAAGTTCCTCTCTGAAATCTTCCATTCTTTTCTCTAGCTCAGTGAATATCCTTATGATTAGTGCTTTAAATTTCCCATCAGGCTTTTTTTTTCTTTTTTAAACATCTGTTTCACTTTGATCTCTGGCCACAGCCTTCTCTTGTTCTTTCATTTGGGATAAATTCCTACATCTTGGCATTTTGTCTAATTCTCTGCCTTCTTCTCTGTGTTAGAAATGCTAGTTATGTGTCCTGCTCTTGAAAATAATGGCTTTTTGAAGAACAGATCATCATGTAGTGTTCAGGGCCTGGTGCTTCAGGGAGTGTCTCTGGTATGTGCTTAGTGTCCTTTGCTGTTGTGTTTTGGCTGCACTATCCTTCAGGGCAGTCATTTGCAATGGCTCTCCTTGCCTGCAGGGGGCAGTGTTTGGTCCTTGGCCTGAGTATGGCTAGTTTTAACTAGGTGTGTTCTGGCCTCCTGGTTAAATGAAACCTGATACTACTTCCGTGAGAATTGAGGCCTTGCAGAACTCTCTGACTGGGAGACATGGTGTGGGGAAGGGTTTGTGTTGGTCTTCTGGGGTAGTGGCCTTCCACACTGGGACTTGGGCAAAATTGACTGAAGATGGCTATTCTGCCAGAGCACAGGGGTGTGGGACTTGGTATAAGCAAATCAGGCAGCCAGTGAGCTCCTTCTAGCAGGTGGCTCCCTGCTTATGCTGAGGATCGGGGAGGAAAATGTTGCCAGCCATCTCCTTTGTGTCCTGAGAGGTCTCTCCATGAATGCTGCCTCTCAGAGAAGAGCCAATAATCTCCTTCCTGTGTGCCCCAGATATTCTTCAGAGAGTTCTTTTCATGCTGTTTGCCTCTGTTTTTTATTTGTTTGTTTGTTTCCTTTTGTCTGTCTTCTCTCCAGGAACAGTGCAGTGCTCTTCTTCCTCTATCCCATCCAAGTCTACTGACTTTTTAAGCTGCAGGCTTTAGATATGTGGTGTGGGCAAGGGTTTCTGCTGGTCTTCTGGGGAAGGGATCTGCTGCACTGGGACTAAAGCAAGTTTGAGAGCACAGGGGTATGTGATTTGATGTAAGCAAGTTAGGCAGACACAGTCAGTGCTGTGCTGATTTTGGTAGGTGGCTCTATGTTTATGCTGAGAGTCAGAACAGGGAAATGATGCCAGCCAGCTCCTTTGTTCCTGGAGAGGTGTCTCAGTGAATGCTGCCTCTTGGGAACCTCTAAGAAGAACAAATAATCTCCCCACTGTGTGCCCCAAGTGTTCGTCAAATCACTGTTTCCAAACCTTCTGCCCTAGGTTTTTTGCCTGCCTTCTGTCCAGGAGTAGGGTAGTGCTCTCTGGGCTCTATCCTAACCAAGACCAGTGACCTTTAAAACTTCAGGATTTATGTCCCAGTGGTTACAAGAACTTGCCAAATTCAGCCCCTTTTGTTTTCCAAGCCAGTGGCTTTGGGGAAAATTTCTCCCTCTGCATTCCCGTGTGTGTTCCACTATCTCTCACCCTTCTCTGCAACCACTGCTACCTCCTCTGCAGGGTACCTGCAGTATGGTTTTTCTCTAAACCATGCTTCCACAGTTCCCACCTTCTTTGATGTGGCTTCTTCTCTCCCTAGTTGTGGAGTTTGTTTTGTCAGTCTTCAGGTCAATGTCTGGGTATTTAGGGAGATTTGAAAATTATCTAGTGTACATAGGACAAGGAGAGCCGATAGTCCTCCTACTCTGCTGCCATCTTCCTTCTCTTTTCTTCACAGTCTTTTAAAAAAATTGTTTAAATTTAAGTTAATTTAATTAACATATAGTATATTATTAATTTCAGAGGTAGAACTCAGTGATTCATCAGTTGCATATAACACCTGGTGCTCATTGCATCAAGTGCCCTACTTAATGCCCATCACCTAGTTACCACATCCCCCAACCACTTCCCTTCCAGCAACCCTCAGTTTGTTTTCTATAGTTAAGAGTCTCTTATGATTTGTATCCCTCTGTTTTCATCTTATTTTCCTTCCCTTTTTCTATGTTCATTTGTTGTATTTCTCAAATTCCACAGATAAGTTTAATCATATGGTATCTGTCTTTCTCTGACTGACTTATTTTCCTTAGCATAATACCATCCAGTTCCATCCACATTGTTACAAAGGGCAGGATTTCATTCTTTTTGGTGGCTGAGTAATATTCCATTGTACATATCTACCACATCTACTTTGCCAATCATCTGTGTATAGATTTCTGAACTCTTCATATTTTGGCTATTGTAGACATTGCTGCTATGAACATTGGAGTGCATGTGTCCCTTGGAATTACTATGTTTATATCCTTTGGGTAAATATCTAGTAGTGCAATTGCTGGGTTGTAGGGTAGCTCTATTTTCAACTTTTTGAGGAACCTCCGTACTCTTTTCCAGAGTGGCTATACCAGCTTGCATTGTCACCAACAGTATAAGAGGGTTCCCCTTTTGCTGCATCCTCACAAATATCTGTTGTTTCTTGAGTTGTTAATTTTAGCCATTCTGACTGGTGCTAAGTGGTATCTCATTGTGGTTTTGATTCATATTTTTTCATGTGTCTGTTGGCCATTTGTATGTCTTCTTTGGTGACCTGTCTGTACCTGTCTTCTGCCCATTTCTTGACTGGATTTTTAGGGGGGTGGTTTGTGTGTCAAGTCTGACAAGTTCTTTATAGATTTTGGATGGTAGCCCTATATCTGAATAGATATTTGCAAGTATCTTCTGTCATTTGTTAGGTTGCCTTTTGGTTTTGTTGACTGTTTTCTTTGCTGTACAGAAGCTTTTTATCTTGATGAAGTCCCAATAATTCATTTTTGCTTTTGTTTCCCTTTCCTTTAAAGACATGTCTAGCAAAAATTTGTTGCATCCAAGGTTAATGTGGTTGTTCTCCTCTAGGATTTTGATGGATTTCTGTCTCACATTTAGGTCTTACATCCATTTTGAGTTTATTTTTGTTTATGTTATAAGGAAGTGGTCGAGTTTCATTCTTCTGCATGTGGTTGTTGAATTTTCCCAAAACCTTTTGTTGAAGAGACCTAGACAGTCTTTCTAATCATCATATCTAATAGCTGTATCAATCTAAATGCACCAAAATATATTTATATGTAGCATTAGCTTTTACGAAAAAGAGTTTTAAGAAAAATAGTTGACACAACACTCTAGAGTCCCCCCATCTTATGGGTAGTCACATTTCTCCTTATATATAGTTAATATTCTCTTGCTACAACATATATAATCTAACAGAAAGAAAATGATGTTCTTGATAATGGCAATAAATAGTATATTTAGGGAATTAGGAAACTGCTTTGACATCTCTATCGTTCTTTCTGTAACAGAACTCACTTTTTTCCTTCTTTTTCTTTCTGTTATATTCCCTAGTGGTGTATAGCTCTAGCATCCTTGCTATACCTTGGGGATGTGATGCTAATTTGTTATTTCCCTGAGACCTTTCAAATAGGAGCAGTGAGCAGAACTATTAGGTATTTCCTGAACGGGCTTCTCAGGGGATGAATGAGCTGTCCAAGCTGGTTTCTTATGTCTTCCAGTATGGTTACTTACCAATACCTACTATTTATGCAGAAATGACATGCTGATGTGATATTGTTACCATTTTTTTCCAGCTGTGCTCACAGGCCTATCTTAGGGAGGAACACTGGGAAAGGGATGAGGAAATCTGTGCTCCTTCACCTAAGGTCAAAATGGAAAAGTTCCTGCCAGATGATATGCTCACTGCTTTCCTTTCTCCACTATGGCTAATACACTTCCAAAGGTGATAGGGTGAGAGAAGAGAGATGGGAGGGAGGAGACAGAAGCAAGCAAACTCTGGGAGTTGCATTCTGGCAGGTAGTTTATTTTTCTGTCCCTTAGTCAAGGGATGATTACTAGGGAGGCAGAATTTCGGGAATTACTTCAGTGAAAGAAGTAGCACTTAGGGTATTCTGGAAATAGAGGATATATTTCTCCTGGTCAGGAATTACATATGAATAAATACAGGACATCTTGAGCATGTCAACCAAAGAGAAACCAGCCATTAGTTAAACATCAACACAGGCACAGACTATTAATTTGCAAGTTGTTGAAAGACACTTAGTATTTAATGGCTGAATTGGAAGGTGGGAAGTGATCATGGAAGTGAGATTTTGCTTGGTGTTGGTAAAGGGCATTGAAGTCAGGAATGAGAATTTTCCTGGGGTATGCCTAGATGATGGTTACATTGGAAGCTGTATAAAGAGGAAACAAAGTGGAGGTGTAGACAGTTGTTAATCACTATAATGTTCCTCATTTGGGCCCTGATTACAAAAATCACATTTAACTTTTAGATGAAAGTAAATGACCATAATTTAGTCTCACCAAGAATATTTTCATGCACTAATAATATCTAATGAACACAGTGGCCATCAGCAGTCTACACCAGTTGGTTCAGAATGGAAGGTGTTTTTTTTTTTTATTCTTTCTTTCTTTCTTTTTTGACCCTGACTTACAGTGTGCCCCAAGTCTGGTTATATTATCTTAGTACTCTCTTATCAGATCAAAAATCTCTTTTATTGAATTTACCCTTTTATCAATGGCTAGCTGTATTAATTCATATGTTTATTCATGAATGTGTCCTGAGTACTCACTCTGTTAATCACCATGCCCAGGCACTTGTGGACTTACTGGCCAAGCTCATCCAAATGATCTTTGCTGGTCAGCTATCTCTAAGGAATGGTTTGTATTTGTTATTTCAAAGTTTTCCTGACTCAGCTTCTGTTTCCAAATTTTTGTCAATGTTATTAATATAATTTAGATTGGTCCTATAAGAAATGGGAAATTTTGAGATGTTAATGGATCTAGCTAAATCTAATAACTCCTAAAATGAGTAAAAATATTTGTGTTTGATCAGCTTCTGAGAAAGGGCCCTATGACTTTTCGGGTCCTTGTCATAGAGAATGGTGGGGAAAGCTCTATACTCTGGATTCTGCACTCTGAAAAACTTTGCTTGTGATCAAGCTTTCCTAATAATTCACTGGTAGAGGGACTTCCTTCTTTCAACCTCAATTTCCTCATGTGAAAAATGGAAATGATTATTCTGTGTCAATTTCATAAAGTAGGAATTGAACTGTCTTAGTGCTTAATAATTGGTAAAGTTCCTGGAGTCAGGAACATCCTCATCCTGGACTTCTCCTTTGTTTGCAGGGCTACTTGAAGCAATGCCGGAAGAGAAGGGACATGTTCAGTGATGAGCAACTGAAAGTAATCTTTGGGAACATTGAAGACATCTACAGGTTTCAGATGGGCTTCGTGAGAGACCTGGAGAAACAGTACAACAATGACGACCCCCACCTCAGTGAGATAGGACCCTGCTTCCTGGAGCACGTAAGCATCTTCCCCTTGGAAAGGGTTTTGAGAGGGGACAGGAAGAAATGAAAGGAGTGTCTGAACTGTATGGTCATGCTCAGCTTCTTTTTCCTGTGGTGGGGGATAGACTCCTACAACCCTGATGTAACCTTCTTGCCAGGGTGTGAGGACTTAGGAAGGGTACTGTTATTTGGTCTAGGACTTTTTCTTAACCATTCCCTTCCCTTTTTCCTCTCCTTCAAGAAACCTACCAGTAGAATTTTCTTCACTTTCTTTTTTCTGTACCTGTTGGGATGAGTTTCTATGGAACTTATTGTTTTGGAAACTACATGGAAAATCCAGGGATCTGAGAAGTATGAAAGTAGCATGAAAGTAGACACCTTTAAGGCATTTAGAGGAGATCAATAAGGTAGAGGAAGTAATAAATGTAGGAAAAGGGGTCATGTGACTTAGAGGAAGGAGGACTAGGAAACAGGAGAGCAAGGATTTGAGTCCTGTGTCTGTAATGACTGTCTAGGTAATTTTGGGTAAGTCCCTTACCTTCTTTGGGTTTCCTCATCTGGAACATAAGAAGCATTCATTGTACACTTCTGTGCTTCTCTAATTTTTGGGGGGGGGTTTCATTCACAGGGAACTTAGTTGTTCTTCCAACTCTTCTCCTTTGCATAAAATGTTCATTTTTAAAGAGGTATTATGTGCACACAATACAAAATTCAAATGACACAGAAAAGTGTGCAACTAGGAGTAAATCTTTTTACAAATTCCCCATATGTTTGTTGGGGGACTATTCCATAAGACTGCTCTTATGTTCAGTGATTTCTTAGAAAGATTCACAGGAATCAGTATATAGTCATACTTGTGGTTATGATTTATTATAGCTAAAGGATGCAAAGAAAAATCAGCAGAAATAAAAGGCACATGGCACAAAATCTGGAGAAATCTAGGGACAAGCTTCCAAGATACCTCTCCCAGTGGAGTGACATAAGATACACTCAATTCCCCTTGCAATGAGTTGTTACAACACATGTGAAATGTTTTCTATCAGGGAACTCATTAGGGAATCAGTACCCAAGATTTTTGTGGGGGACTGGTCATGTGAGCATGCTCTGCCTAGAATGTACCAAAGTTCCAGATTCTCCGATGAGAAGCAGGTGTTCAGCATAAGGCACATTGTGTATATAAACTGTGAAAGCATAGTGAGTCACTCATGTCAGGGAATGATGAGACCCCTCTTGAGATCCACGTTCCAAGATACCAGCCAAGAGCCAATCTTCCAAGGAGGCCTTTCTAAGAATCGTAGTCTCAGGCCTGATAAGTTAACTTTTTCTGCACAGTATTTAAAATGGTTCAGTCATATCAGAAAGCTCCAGGGCAGTATTTATATATATATGACATAGTGTTGACATAGTATATGACAAAATATGTATGACATAGTGTTTCCATATATATCCCAGGGAAATTCTTACAGAGGCTCATGAGGGAGCATTTGCAAGGCTGTTAATTGTATGGTGGTGTTGTGTGTGGTTGAGTGCAATTAGAAGCAATTTTAGGTATTGACCACCAGAAGATGAATAAAAAACATATAGGGGATGTTTACTGTGGAGTATTATGTTGCAAAGAACAATAGACTAGATGTATGTAGTTGAGTAAATAACAGACTAGATGTAAGTAACTTATAGCAATATATAAAGATATCATAATCACAGTGTTGATTGGGAAATAGAATATAGAATAGTAGTTCTTTGTTGGAGCCTGCCCTGTGCATTGTGGTGTTTTTAACAGCATTCTTGTTCTCTACCCACTGAATGCCAGTAGTACCCCAGCACCACTGAGTTGTAACAACGAAAATGTCTCCAGACATTGTCAAATGTCCCCTGGAGGACAAAAAGAACCACTGATCTGTTGAAATGATCACAGTGTTTCTACCCTTTAATCTATTAAAGCAGTGAATTTGGATTGAATGATTTTTATATGTTAAATTATTGTATTGCTAGAATGAAGCCTACCTGATCATGGTATATTATCATTACTTTTACATGTTAGTTTGCCTTTTTTAAAAAAAATATTAGATTGTTTACCTTCTTATTCACTTCTACAATGTCATTTTTATCAGCTTTGTTTAGATGTCATTTACATACAGTAAGATTCACCAATTTTAGTGTATAATTTGATGAATTTTAACAAATATATATAGTTGTATAACTACCATATAATCAAGATACAGAACATTTCTACCACTTCATTAAGTTTTCTTATTCTCCCTTTGTAGCCATTCCCTGTTCCCACTCCTGGCTAAACAGTGATCTGCATTCAGTCACCATAATTTTACTTTTTCTACAGTGTCATATAAATGGAATGATACAGTAGTAGTCTTTGTGTTTAGAATCTTTTACATACCAGAATGCCTTTGATATCATTCTGTTGTTGTATGTACCAGTAGTTGGTTCTTTTTTATTAATAACATTCTGTTGTATGAATATACCACCCATTCATTCACTAGTGCATTCCAGGATATCTGGGTTGTTTGTTAGGTTCCTTCCATCTGTTGGATTACTAGGTTTCATGTTAGGTGTCTTTTTGTTTTTTGTTTTTTAGCCATTCTAATAGGTATATAATAACATTTCCTTGTGATTTTAATCTGCATTTACCTAATTGCAAATTATGTAAAGCATTTTTTCATGTATTTATTTGCCATCTGTATAAAATCTTTGGTGAAATGTCTGTTCATGTCTTTTCCACACTTCTAAGCAGGTTGTTTTCTTATTCAGCTTTGAGAGATTTTTAATTTATTGTTCATAAGTAGTTGGTCAGATATATGAATTGGAAAGATTTTCTCCCAGTTTGTGGCTTAGCCTTTCATTTTCTTAACAGTGTCTTTGAAAAGCACAAACTTTCAATTTTGTTGAAATTCAGTTTATCACTGTTTTCTTTAATGATTCATATCTTTTTGGGTCTTATTTAGGAAAACTTTGCCTAACCCAGGGTCACAAAATTTTCTCTTGTTTTCTTATAAAAGTTATGTTGTTTTGTTTATTATATGTAGGTCTCTGATCTTTTATCAGGTAATTTTTATATATGTTGCAAAATAAGGGTCACAGTTAATTTGTTTCCACGTGGATATCTAGTTTTGTTCCAGCATGGCTTATTGAAAAAACTTAACTCCTACACTGAATTACTTGGGCACTTTGGTCAAAAATCAGTCATATATATAAGGGATTATTGTTAAAGACATTATTGTATTCCAGTGACCTGTGTGAATATTTATATCCAAATACCATATTGTTATTCCTTATTGCTATTTTTAATTGAGATATAATTGACATATAATGAATTAGTTTCAGGTGCACAACATAATGATTTGATATTTGTATATATTGCAAAATGATCACAAAATGTTCACAATAAGTCTAGCTAACATCTATCACCATACATAGGTTAAAAAAAAATCACACTATCTTGATTAATGTAGCTTCATAACAAGTCTTAAAAGCAGGTAGTATAAGTGTTTCAAATTTTTCTTCAAAACAATTTTGGCTATTATAGGTGATTTGTTTTTCTATATGAATTTATCTCATTACAGGGAATAATTTTTTTTTGAGCCTGATATGGGGCTTGAACACATGAACCTGAGATTAAGACTTCAGCTGAGATCAAGAGTCAGACTCAACCAACTAAGCCACCCAAGCACCCCTTTCTCTTCTCTTTATTGTAACTATATGACATGATGGATGTTATTATTATATAATCATTTTACAATATATATTCGACAATCATGCTATACACCTTAAATTTATACAGTGATGTATGTCCATTTTTTCTCAATAAAACTGGGAGGAAAATCAGCTTGCTTAAGTTCTACCAAAAAACAAACAAGCAAAAAAACACTGCCAACATTTTGATTAGGATAGAATTAAATTTGTGGATTTAATTTTGGGAAAATTTGTAGGCTTTTAGCTCTGTGAACAAGTACCTATCTCTCTATGTTTCTATAATTTCTTCTAGCATTGTTGCTAGTTATCATGGTATAAATCTTGACCTTATTTTTAAAAATTGATTTCTAGGTGGTTTTTTTTTTTTGGTTTGTTTTTTGTGGTTTTTATTTTGGTTTTGGTTTTGGTTTTGTTGTTGTTGCTACTGTAAAGAGTATTTTTATTTTAATTTCCTACAGTTTGTTGCTATGATAAATAATTGATAAACACAAGGTAAATATAATTGATTTTTGTGTATTGATGTTGGATCCTGACATATTACTGAATTTAATAATTGGTTATAGTATTTTTTGTAGATTCTTTAAGATTTTATACACCTATAATCACATATCATTTCTGAACAAAGACAGTTTATTTCTTCATTTTATTTATTTTTCAATTTTTTTTTACAAATAGTTTATACACAATGCTACACTAGTTTTTATTTCCTTATATCCAATCTATATGCCTTCTCTTTCTTTTTCTTGTCTTATTGCACTGGTGAAATAGTAAAAGTAGACATCTGTACTTGATCTTAGGGGCAAGCATTCAGTATTTTACCATTAAGAATGATACTAGCTTTAGTTTTTTTCATGGTTGACCTTTATCATATTGGAGGCTTCTCTTTCTAATCTTAGTGTATTGGTGGCTTTTTATCATATATGTGTTTTTTTAAATGTTTATATATCTACAAAAATGATCATATGATTTTTCATTTTGATATGTTAATGTAGCTTTAATATACTGTTTTGCTCTTTTTTAAAAATTAGGTTGTTCTGAAAAGGTGAAAGGCAAACAAATACTGCATAATGAGAATAGGCTTTAGAGAACTCAGTGACTCCATCAAGTGTAATAACATTTGCATTACAGGGATCCCAGAAGAAGAGGGTTTGGGGCAGAAAATATATTTGAAGAAATAATAGCTGGAAAATTCCAAAATCTGGGGAGGGAAAAAGAGATCTAGAATCAGGAAGTACAGAGATTTCCCCCCCAACAAAATAATTCAACCCAAGACACACAGTAATTAAATTGACAAAGAAAAATCCAAAGACTGTCAGAGGATTTTTCAGCAGAAATTTTGTATACCAGAAGGAAGTAGTCTAAATTTTCAAAGTGCTGAAAGAAAAAAAAAAATCTTCAGCCAAGAATACTTTATACAGCAAGGCTGTCATTCAGAATACAAGGAGAGATACAGTTTCCCAGGCAAACAAAAGTTAAGAGAATTCATGACCACTAAACCAGACCTACAAAAAATGTTCAGGGGCATTCTGTAAGTGGAAACCAAAAATCCTAAGTAAGAGTATGACAAACAGGGAATACAAAAGCAAAAAGTGATTAATTGTAGCTGTAAATTTCGGTCAAGACAAACTCAAAACAAAAGGATATACGATACCAAATATCTGGAATGTGTAGGGGAGAGGAGTAAAGAATGAGTTCAAAATTAAGCACCCACAGCTTAATATACACTGCTATATGCAGAAGATGTTACATATAATCTAAATGGTAACCACAAATCAAAAACCAGTAAAAGATATGCAAATAATACAGTAAGGAACCCAAGTATATCACTAAAGAAAAACAGTAACCATGGAAGAGAGAAGAAAGAAATAAGAGAAAAACTACAAAAATAACTATAAAACAGATAATGAAATGGCAATAAATACATATCAATAATTGCTTTGAATATAATGGACTAAATATTCCAATCAAAAGATAGGGTGACAGCATGAATTTAAAAAAAAAAAAAAGATCCAGCTATGTGCTGCCTACAAAATACTCATTTCTGACCTAAGGACACCTACACATTGGGTGTAGAGAAATATTTATTATGCAACTGGATTCAAAAGAAAACCAGATAGCAATACTTAAATCATACAAAATGGGCTTCAAAATAAAGTCTATAAAAAGAGAAAAAGAAAGATACTAAACAACGAATTCTAGAACATTGTAAAAAATTAAATTAAAAGAAAGAAAGATACTATACAGTAATAAACGGGACAATCCAACAAGAAGATATAAGAATTGTAAATATATATGCACCCAACATGGAGCATCCAAATATATAAAACAGTTAATAATTAACATAAAGGAACTAATTCATAGTAATATAATAATAGTAGGAGATATTAACACCCCACTTAGAGCGATCCACACAGAAAATCAACAAGAAAACAGTGGCTTTGAAGGACATATTGGAACAGATGAATTTAACAGATACAGTCACAACATTCCACCCTAAAGCAGCATAATACACATACTTTTCATGTGCACACGGACATTCTCCAGAATAGATCACACACCGGTTCACAAATCAGGACTCAACAAGTAGAGAAAGACTGAGATCATTTGATGCATCTTTTCAGACCATGACACTATGAAACTTGAAGTCAACCACAAGATAAGAATTGGAAAGACCAGAAATACATGGAGGTTAAAAAAATCCTACTAAAGAATGAATGGGTTAACCAGGAAATTAAAGAAGAGATTTAAAAAAAATACATGGAAACAAATGAAAGTGAAACAGAACCCTCAAAATCCTCTGGGATGCAGCAAAAGAAGTCATAAGAGGGAATTATATAGCAATACAGGCTTTCCTCAAGAAACAAGGAGAAGACAGTCCCTTCAATAAGTGCTGCTGGGGAAGAATGAAACTCGACCATTCTCTTACACCATACACAAGATAAACTCAAAATGGATGAAAGACCTTGACGTGAGGCAGGAATCCATGAAAGTCCTAGAAGAGAACATAGGCAGTAACCTCTTCAATAGTGGCCACAGCAGTTTCTTTCAAGACATATCTCCAACGGCAAGGCAAACAAAAGCAAAAATGAACTTTGGGGACTTCATCAAGATAAAAAAGCTTCTGCACAACAAAGGAAACAGTCAACAAAACAGAGGCAATCCGTGGAATGGGAGAAGATTTTTGGAAACGACAATATAGACAAAGGACTGATATCTAAGATCTATAAAGAACTTCTCAAACTCAACACCCAAAAAACAAATAATCCGGTCAAAAAATGGACAGAAGACAGGAACAGACAGTTCTCCAAAGAAGACATCCAAATGGCTAACAGACACATGAAAAATGCTCAACATCACTACCCATCACAGAAATAAAAATCAAAGCCACAATGAGAAACCACTTTACACCAGTTAGAATGGCAAAAATCGACAAGGCAAAAAATAACAAATGTACCCGAAGATGTGGAGAAAGGGGATCCCTTTTACACTGTTGGTGGGAATGAAAGTTGGTACAGCCACTCTGGAAAACAGTATGGAGTTTCCTTAAGATGTTAAAAATAGAGCTACCCTATGATCCAATAATTGCACTACAGATATTTACCCAAAAGATAAAGATGTAGTGAAAAGAAGAGGTACATACACCCCAATGTTCATAGTGGCAATGTCCACCATAGCCAAACTGTAAGAGCTGAGATACCCTTCAACAGATGAATGAGTAAAGAAGATGTGGTATATATATACAGTGGAATATTTCTCAGCCATCAGAAAAGATAATTACCCACCATTTTCATCAGCATAGATTGAACTAGAGGTATTATACTAAGTAAATAAGTCAATTAGAGAAAGACAATTATCATATGGTTTCACTCATATGTGGAACATAATGAATGACGTGGAGGATCATAGGAGAAAGGAGGGAAAACTGAAGGGAGAAATCAGAGAGGGAGATGAACCATGAGAGACTCTGGACTATGGGAAATAAAATGAGGGTTTCAGAGGGGAGGTATTAGCCAGGTGATGGGTATTAAGGAGGACACATGTTCTGATGAGCACTGGGTGTTACATGCAACTAATGAATCGTTGAACACTACATCAAAAACTAATGATGTAATATACAGTGGCTAACTGAACTTAATAAAAAAAAAGAAAAAAAATGAAGCAAGAAAAATCTCAAATACACAAACTACACCTAAAGAAGCTAGAAAAAGAACAATAGAAACCCAAAACCAGCAGAAGAAAGGAAAGAATAAAGATGAGAGCAGAGATAAATGATACAGAAACAACAAAAAATACAATAGGTCAATGAAAACAGAGCTGGTTCTTTGAAAAAAATTAATAAAATTAATAAACTCATAGCCAGACTTATCAAAAAGAAAAGACAAAGGACCCAAATAAATAAAATTACAAACGAAAGAAGAAAGATCACAACTAACACAACAGAAATACAAACAATTTTCAAGAGAATATATGAACAACTATATGCAACAAACTGGGCAATATGAAGGGATGGATAAATTCCTAGAAACATATGAACTGCCAAAACTAAAAAAAGGAACAAATATAAAACTTGAACAGACTGATAACCAACAAAGAAATTGAATCAGTAAACAAAAATCTCCCAATAAACAATGTCCAGGGCCAGATGGCTTCCCAGGAGAATTCTGCTAAACATTTATTTTTTTTAAGATTTTATATATTTATTTGTCAGGAAGAGAAAGTGAGAGAGCAAGCACAAGCAGGGAGAGCCTCAGGCAGTGGGAGAAACAGGCTCCCTGCTGAGCAAGGAACCCAATAAGGGACCTGATCCCAGGACCCTGGGATCATGACCTGTGCTGAAGGCAGACATTTGACTGACAGAGCTATCTAGGTGCTATCTGGATCCAGAGCTATCCCTCTAATAAACATTTAAAGAAGACTTAATACCTATTCTTCTCAAACTGTTCCAAAAAATAGAAATAGAAGGAAAACTTCCAAGATCATCCTATGAGGCCAGCATTATATTGATTCCAAAACCAGACAAAGATGCCACTAAGAGAACTACAAACCAATATCCCTGATGAACATGGACACAAAAAATTCTTAACAAAATACTAGCAAATCGAATCCAACAGTACAGTAGAAGAATAATTTTCCATGATCAAGTGGGATTTATTCATTGGTTGCAAGGACTGTTCAATATTTGCAAATCTATCAAGATGATACACCATATTAATAAGAGAAGAGATAAGAAATATGATCATATGCTCTCAGTAGATGCAGAAAAAGCATTTGACAAAATACAACACTCATTCTTGATAAAAACCCTCAACAAAGTAGGGTGAGAAGGAACATACCTCAACATCATAAAGGCCATATTAAAAAACCCACAGCTGATACCATTCACAATGGGGAAAATTGAGTGCTTTTCTCTATGGTGAAGGACAAGACAGGGATGGATGTCCACTGTCACCATTATTATTTAACATAGTACTGGAAGTTCTAGCCTCAGCAATCAGACAACAATAATAAATAAAATGCATCTAAATTGGCAAGGAAGAAGCAAAACTTTCACTCTTTATAGACAACATGATACTCTATGTGGAAAGCCTGAAAGATTCCACCAAAAAATTGCTAGAACTGATACATGAATTCAGTAAATTCACACAATACAAAATCAAAATACAGAAATCTGTTGCATTTCTGTACACCAATAAAGAAGCAGTAGAAAGAGAAATTAAGAAATTGATCCTATTTATAATTGCACCGAAGACATAAGATGCTGAGGAATAAAGCTAACCAAAGAGGTGAAAGACTTGTACTCTGAGAACTGTAAAACACGGATGAAAGTAATTGAAGAGGACACAAATAAATGGAAAGACATTCCATGTTCATGGAAGAAAAACATTGTTAATGTCTATACTACTCAGAGCAATCTATATATTTAATGCAGTCCCTATCAAAATACTACCAGCATTTTTCATGGAGCTACTACGAACAATCCTAAAATTTGAATGGAGCCACAAAAGACCCCAAATAGTTGAAGCAATACTGAAAAAGAAAAGAAAAGCTGGAGGCAACACAACTCTGGTCTTCAAGCTGTATTACAAAGCTGTAAGAATCAAGATAGTATGGTATGGCGCAAAAGCAGACACAGATCAATTGAACAGAATAGAAAACACAGAAATGGACCCACAAGTGTATGGTCAATCTAATCTTCAACAGAACAGGAAAGAATATCCAATGGGAAAAAAAGACAGTCTCTTCAACAAATGATGTTGGTAAAACTGGACAACACCATGAAGAAGAGTGACACTAGACAACTTTCTTACACCATACACAAAAGTTAATTCAAAGTGGATGAAAGACCTAAATGTGAGAAAGGAAGCCATCAAAATCCTAGAGGAGAGCACAAACAGCAACCTCTGTTGCATAGGTTATAGCGACTTGTTACTATACACATCTCTGGAGGCAAGGGTAGCAAAAGCAAAAGTGAACTCTCGGGACCTTATCAAGACAAAATAGCTTCTGCGCAGTGAAAGAAACAATAATCAAATTAAAAGGCAACCCTCAGAATGAGAGAAGATATTTGTAAATGACATATCTGATGAAGGATTAGTGTCCAAAATCTATAAAGAATTTATCAAGCTCAATACCTAAAAAAACAAATAATCCAGTTGAAAATGGGCAGAAGACATAAATAGATATTTTTTCCAAAGAATACATACAGATGGCTAGCAAATACATGAAAAGATGTTTATCATCATTCATCATCAGGGAAATGAAAACAACAATGAGATATCACCTCACAACTGCCAGAATAACTAAAGGAAATAACACAGGAAACGACAGATGTTGGCAAGGGTGTGGAAAAAGGGAGAAACCTCTTACACTAATGGTGGGAGTGCAAATTGGTGCAGCCACTCTGGAAAACAGTATGGAGGTTCCTCAAAAAGGTCACAATAGAACTACCCCATGATCCAGCAGTTGCACTACTAGGTATTTAGAAAAGTTTACATTAACACTAATTCAGATGGACACATGCAGCTGATGTTTATAGCAGCATTATTGTGGAGAGTCCAAATATTGGACTAGCCAAATTATGGAGAGTCCAAATATCTACTGACTGATGAATGGACATCCATATGTGTTTGTGTGTGTGTGTGTGTGTGTGTGTGTGTGTGTGTGTGTGTACATACACAATGGAATATTACTCAGCCACAAAAAGAACAAAATCTTGTTATTTGCAATGACATGGATGGAGCTGGAGAATATTAGTCTATGTGAAATAAATCAGAGAAAGACAAATACCATATGATTTTATTCATGTGGAATTTAAGAAACAAAACAGGTGAACACAGGGGTAAAGAGGCAAACCGTAAAACCAACTCTTAACTATAGAGGACAAACTGAGGGTTGCTGGAGGAATGGTGGGTGACCAGATGGGTATTAAGGAGAGCACTTGTGATAAGCACTAGGTATTGTATGTAAGTGATGAATCACTAAATCCTTTTCATGACGCAAATATCACACTGTATGTTAACTAACTGTAATTTACAGTAAAAACTTGGAAGAAAATAAAAACCTTTTAGAATTTCTTTTTTTTTCTTTAAAGGAAGAGAGTTTTATTCAAGCCCAAGGAAAGACAACAGACCAAGATACACAGTCTTAACAAGGAAGAAAGTGCTCCAGAAAAGGAATGTTTAATACCGGGTTATATATGTTTTGTTTTGTTTTGTTTTGTTTTGTTTCAAGAGTCAACAAATCATCATGATGAAGGACATTTCAGAAAATTACAAACTTTATCTTATGCTTTTAGCATATGCAAGTTTGCAGGCTTCAGAGCTATAGAAATAGAACTTGGGGAGATTTTTACTCCTATCTCTAGTTCGAAATATTTCTTTTTTGGTATTTGCTACAAAACAGATGCACAATGTGTGCTCAGGGCACATATAGAGCCCATACTTTGAAGTTTGGTGAAGTCGTTCTGATTCTTATAAAAGTATAGCTTCCCTTGGAGCCCAGGAGCAGGGTCTACAAACATTAAAAGTTGAACATTTCTTTTATCACTAGACAGAAAACAACAAATGAAATTCAAAACCAGCAGAAGGAAGGAAGTGAAAAAGATGAGAGCAAAAATAGATGATATATTAACTAAAAAATCAATAGAACAGATCAGTGAAACTAGGAGCTTGCTCTTTGAAAAGATTGACAAAATTGATAAACCTTTAGCCAGACTCATCAAAGAGAGAGAGAGACAGAGGGCTCAAATAATTATAATCATAACTGAAAGAGGAAAAATAACAACCAACAGCACAGAAATACAAACAATTGTTTAAAAAATATGAAAAACTGTATGCCACAAAATTAGGGAACATAGAACAAATACAACAAATGGATAAATCCCTAGGAACACATAACCTACCAAAACTGCAAGAAGTAGAAAACTGGAACATACTGATTACCAGCAAGGAGACCGAGTCAGTAATCAAAAAAACTCCCAGCAAACAAAAGTCCAGGATCAGTTGGCTTCACAGGAGAATTCTACCAAACATTTAAAGAAGAGTTAATATGTATTCTTCTTGAAATATTCCAAAAAAATAAAAGAATAAAGAAAACCTCTAAATTCATTCTATGAGGCCAGTATCACCCTTACACTAAAGCAAGATAAAGGCACCAGAAAGAGAGAGAGAGAGAGAACGCTACAGGCCAATATCCCTGCTGAGCATACATGCAAAAATACTCAAAAAATATTAGCAAACCATAACCAACAATATATTAAAAAAATCAACTACCACAATCAAGTGGGATTTATTCCTGGGATGCAAACGTGGTTCTATATTCTCAAATCAACCAACATGATGTATCACAACAATAAGACAATTGATAAAAACCATATGATCATTTCAATAGATGCAGAAAAAGTGCTTGACAAAATACAGTATCAAATCATGATAAAAGCCTTCAAGGAAGTAGGTTTAAAAGGAATATATTTTAGCATAATAAAAGCCATATTTAAAAAACCTACAGCTAACTTCATACTCACTGGGAAGAACCTGAAACCTTTCTTCCTAAGGTCAGGAACAAAATAAGGATGTCCTCTCTCACCACTTTTATTCAATGTATTATTGGAAGCCCTAGCTATAGCAGTTAAACAACAAAGAAATAAAAGGTTTCCAAATAGGTAAGGAAGAAGTAAAACTTTCACAATTTGCAGATGACATGATGTTCTAATTAGAAAACCTGAAAGACTCCACCAAAAGCCTTCTAGAACTTATAAATGAATTCAGTGAAGTTGCAGAGGCAAAATCAATGTGCAGAAATCTGTTACATTTCTGTACACTAATAATGAAGAGGCATAAAGAGAAATAAAACAATCTGATTTATAACAGCACCAAAAATAAGATAGCTAGAAATAAACCTAACAAAGAGGTGAAAGACCTGTAGTCTGAAAACTATAAAACACCAGTGAAAGAAATTGAAGATGATACAAATAAATGGGAAAACATTCCATGTCCATGGGTTGGAAGAATGAATATTGTTAAAATGTCTCTACTACCCAAACAAATATACATATTTAATGCAACCCATATGAAAATACCAACAACATTTTTCACACAACTAGAACAAATAATCCTGAAATTTATATGGAGCTACAAAAGACCTCAAATAGCCAAAGCGATTTTGAAAAAAGAAAGCAAGGCTGGAATTATCACAATTCTAGACTTCACATTAAATTATAAAGTGATAGTAATCAAAACTTTATGGTACTAGCACTAAAATAGACACATCAGTCAATAGAACAGAATAGCAAACCCAGAAATAAACCCATAATTATATGTTCAGTTACTTTTGACAAAGCAGGAAAGAATATCCAATGGGGAAAAGACAGTCTCTTTAACAAAAACTGATCAACTACCTGCAAAAGAAAGAAACTAGACCACTTTCTTACACCATAAACAAAAATAAATTTAACATGGTTTAAAGATCTAAATGTGAGACATGAAACCATAAAAATCCTAGAAGAGAGCACAGGCAGTAATGTCCCTGATATCAGCATAGAAACTTTTTTAGGTATGTCTCGTGAGGCAAAGGAAACCACAGCAAAAATAAACTATTGGGACTATATAAAAATAAAAAGCTTCTACACAACTAAGGAAACAGTCAACAAAAGTCAAAGACAACCTACTGAATGGGAGAAGATATTTGCAAGTGACATATCTGATAAAGGGTTAGTATTCAAATTATGTAAAAAACTGAAACAACTCATCACCCCAAAAGGCAAAATATCCAATTTAAAAAAAATGGATAGAATACATGACAGACATTTCTTCAAAGAAATACAGTTGGCCAACAGACAAATGAGAGAATGCTCAATATCACTCATCATCAGCAAAAATCAAAACCACAATTAGATACCATCTCACCCCTTTCAGAATGGCTAAATTAACACAAGAAGCAACAGGTACTGGCTAGGATGTAGAGAAAAAGGAATGCTCTTGCACTATTGGGAATGCAAACTGGTGCAGCCCCTGTGGAAGAAGTGTGGAGGTTTCTCAAGAAGTTAAAATTGAACTATCCTATGATCCAATAATCACACTACTTGATATTTACCCCAACATTCCAAAAACATTAATTCAAAAGGATATATGCACCCCTACATTTATAACAGCATTATTTGCAATAGCCAAGATATGGAAACATACCAAGTGTCCATCGCTAGATAAATGGGCAAAGAATATGTGGTGTGTAAGACACACACACACACACACACACACACAAAAGAATGAAATCTTGCCATTTGCAAAGACACAGATGGAGATGGAAGATACAATGCTAAGTAAAATAAGTCAGTCAGAGAAAGACAAATACAATGTGGTTTCACTCATATGTGAAATTTAAGAAACAAAACAAATGAGCAATGGAAAAAAAAACAGAGACAAACCGAGAAACAGACTCTTACCTATAGAGAACAAATTGATGGTCACCAGAGAGGAGGTTAGTGGGTGGATGGGTTAAATAGATGGTGGGGATTAAGAAGTGCCTTTGTTTTGATTAGCAGTGGGTAGTGATGTATGGGATTGCTGAATCACTATATTTGTACACCTGAACTAACACTGTATGTTAACTAAGTGGAATTAAAATAAAAACTTGAAAAAATAAAAAAAATAAAATCCAGTGCCAGAATTTTATTGCTGTAGTGTTTTCACTTTTGTGAGGAGCAGTGTTCTGTCATTACCATTTTTTAATAGAATTTCACTACTATTCCTACTTATATTTTTCTATACAAATGTTTATAGTTTGTCTACTTCCCAAATAATTTATTTTATTATAAAAATTATGAATCAATTTAGGAAAGATTCACATTGTTACCATTTTAATATTCCTAGGTAAGGACAAGATCTGTTTTTTCATTTCTCCAAAACTTATTTTGGAATTATCAGTAAACCTTTTTTTTTCTCTCCATTTTTCCTGTGTTTATAGCAAGATGGATTCTGGATATACTCTGAATATTGTAACAACCACCTGGATGCCTGCATGGAACTCTCCAAACTAATGAAGGACAGCCGCTACCAGCACTTCTTTGAGGCCTGTCGCCTCTTGCAGCAGATGATCGACATTGCTATTGATGGTTTCCTTTTGACTCCTGTGCAGAAGATCTGCAAGTATCCCTTACAACTGGCTGAGCTCCTCAAATATACTGCCCAGGACCATAGGTAAAAGAAAAAAGAAAGCAGGGGTTAGGAGAGCCTCATCTACATGTTGGTCTTTATTGAGAACATATGTCCTTTAGCTTTTTTGAGCTTCCTTCTGTTAACTTCTCTGCACAATGGGATGGTAATATATCATTGCTTACCTCGCAAGGTTATTCTATGTGTAAAGCTTGTGAGAGTTTCTTATAAACATGGGAATCACAATGCACAAAAAATCAGTATGCATTATCATTATGGCACAACTTAACACCGTGCCTTTAGGGAGCTTAACTGGGTCCTTAGCCCTAGGTTTAGCTAAGGGAAATAATCTAGATGGAATAATTGTTCAGCTGTCTATTCTTCTCTGTTTGATAGATTCAATATCCTAGTAACAGCCTACATAACTTGTACTGACCTTAGATTTCTTCTGCAAGCCTATATCTCTGGTATTCTTTAGTCTTTTCCACCCTCTTCTGGCTCATCCCAACTATGCCTTCTCTCTTAAAAAAAAAAAAAGATTTTATTTATTTATTTGATAGAGATCACAAGTAGGCAGAGAGGCAGGCAGAGGGAGAGGGGGAAGCAGGCTCCCTGCTGAGCACACAGCCTAATGCAGGACTCTATCTCAGGATCCTGAGATCATGACCTGAGCCGAAGGCAGAGGCTTAACCCACAGAGCCACCCATGTGCCCCTATTGTGCCTTCTCTGTAGACTCATAGCATGACTGGGGAGTAAAGAGACTTAAGACGTCTCCTGAAGTTTATTTTTTTAAATTTTTCAGTAATATTTTTTTAAAGAAAACCAACCCCAAAATGACCAAGAAGCTTATCTCTCTCTGAATGGAAATGACCTACCAGTAAATGAGCCTACCAGTGAAGTATATGCTGAGAGTCATCTCCAGCAATGAGTGAACCACCCCCCTACTCTTTCACATGCTTTACTTTATGATCTAGAGCCCTCAGCCTTTTTATAGCCTGACTTTAATTAGTATTAAATCCCTGATCTTTGACTCATTCAGCTCTCTTCTCGATTGAACCTTCCAAGAAGAAAGAAGACTATTGTCCAATTTCCCTTAGCTTTCTGTCTAATTCTCATTAGACCCACTTCTTACTTTCACTTGACTCCATTATCTGGTTTCCTTGGAGCTGACTTCCATACCTAGTTGTAAAAGGCCATGGGTATGGGTCAGTTGGTTTTCTTTATGTTAAGCTCAGGGCCAGTCCCTGGGTTCATTTTTAAGTTGATGGTGTTTCTTTAGCAAATAATGGTCATGTGCTTTAGTTTCCGGAGCCTTGGACAAATTTCAGATTTGAATCCAAATGTGGTAACACTGGACTCTCCCTTTGTGTGAAAATACCACCATTGGTAGTTCTGCCTGCCATGCTGTGTTGGCTGTGAGGGAGGTAGGTAGTGAAAAACCATGAGAGACTCTTGACTCCAGGAAAAAAACTGAGGGTTGCAGAAAGGGAGGTGGGTAGGGGATGGGGTAACTGGGTGATGGGCATTAAGGAGGACACATGATGTGATGAGCACTGGGTGTTATACGCAACTAACAAATCATTGAACATTACATCAAAAACTAATGATGTATTATATATTGACTAATTGAATTTAAAAAAAAAAGAACAAACGTAAGGTTTTGCAGTTTGGTCTAAGAAATCAAGACGGAGACAGAGTTCAAGGACAGCTTAGAGAGATGCAGCTTCTAGACAGGCTATTTTTAAAATATGTTTATTTCAGAGAGCAGGAAAGCAGGGAGAAGGGCAGAGAGAGAAGCTGACTCCCCACTAAGCAGGGAACCTGATGTGGGGCTTGATCCCAAGACTCTGGGATCACGACCTGAGCCGAATGCAGACACGTAACACATCAAGCCACCTAGATGCCCCTAGATAGCATAATTTAAAGAGATTTAGGAAGATTAGTCAACCATGAGTTCAATATAAGTCAGCAGTTGGGTACAGAAGAAAAACTGATAATAACTAACATTTATTAAGACTCAGAATAAATAAGACTTTAAGAGAGTTTTTTTTTTTTTTTTTTTTTTTTAGCTAAGTTGTCTTGAGACAGAATAAACTGGTTAGGATGTACAGTGAGCATCCCACCATTGGAGGTGATAAAATTTAGTAGCACTTGAAGACTATGATCTGGCAGGTATTCACAGAACACAGGAGACCATCTAAGAGGGAGTGCTACATGGTCTGACCTGGCAGTTAGAACTGCCTTCTCTGTGCCTCTTATTATTCAACCACCCCACACTTCAGTGTATTAGAAAAGAAAAAGACAATTGCTGTGTATGTCTTTTTCCTCCTTTTTTTTTTTTCTAATTAGTGCTGGGACAGTGAGCAGGTTAATGACCACAAAGCATGCTTAGCTTTTCTAAGGAAAGATTAGTTAAGGCTGAATCATAATTCATCCTCTTGCCCTCTCTGTCTATTGTAACTCCACCAAATGGCTGGAATCTCACTTTATTTTTTTTTAATGTATTGATTTGACAGAGAGAGATCACAAGCAGGCAGGCAGAGAGAGAGAGAGAGGAGGAAGCAGGCTCCCCACTGAGCAGGGAGCCCAATGCGGGACTCGATCCCAGGACCCTGAGATCATGACCTGAGCCGAAGGCAGAGGCTTTAACCCACTGAGCCACCCAGGCGCCCCTGGAATCTCACTTTCAATCTGCTTTTCATAGGGACAATTTGATTGGAAGTCAGATCAGACAGGCAGAGACAATTGGGCAGGACAATATAAACTTTAACAAGTAGGCTATCCAAAGTCCCAGGAAACTGAGCCTAAAGTTGCACTTCTGGGACTAGAGGTTTTGAGAGGTAACCCATGTGGTGTATATTCTAGAGAAATGTTTCATTTGTACTAATAATACTGCTAATATTTACTATAGGCCAGGAGTAAAACAGTTTATGTGGATGATTAAACCCTCAACAAACCCTCCTATAATTCTCCCATTTCACATATGAATAAACTGAGTCACTGAGAGAGTCAATGAGGCTTGCCAAAGACCACTACTCAGTGACAAAACTATGGTCTGAGCCAAAGAGTATAGATCCAGAGTCTTTTCTTAGCCACTGTGCTACATACTATCTGTATATCATACTGGAGGAAAAGAGTAGATATTATTTCACAGTGATTTTGGGTAGAGTTCTCTAGAAATATGCAGTAGAAGAGATGGCAAAGCTCTGGACCATTCCAGGTATAAGGTTCCCTTCTTGATCCTTGGCTGATTTTATCAGATTGGATACAAAAATAGAGCTATAAGAAAGATAGGGGTCTATTTCCCTTTTATGTAAAAAAAAAAAAAGTCTGCAGGTAGGCAGTCCATGACTGCTGTGGTAGCTCAGTGGTCATCAAAAACTTGGGCTCCTTCCAACTTTCTGTTATCTCTCCCTAGGAGTAGGGACTTTTTCTTATGGTCCAAGATAACTGCTGGAACTTCAACCATCACATCTACATTCTAAGCATCAAAATAGAGTAAGGGCTAAAGAAGCATATGTTATCTTCCTTAAAGGAGGTTTCTGAAAATCTCTGCCCAGAATTTCTATTTGCATATCACTTGACTCATCACATAATCACCCATTATTGTAAAGAGATAGGAAATGTAATATTTTACTCAATGTGGCATGGGTTCCATCTGAAAATCAGGGCTCTGTTACTAAGTAGGGAGAGAAGAATAGATGTTAGGGTAGGCACACAACACATTGGTTCTCTAACACATTGATACATCCAACTTGTACTTTTGTGTCTTCACAGTGACTACAGGTATGTGGCAGCTGCTCTGGCTGTCATGAGAAACGTGACTCAGCAGATCAATGAGCGCAAGCGGCGTTTGGAGAATATTGACAAGATTGCCCAGTGGCAGGCATCTGTCCTAGACTGGGAGGTAGGATCCTCATGAACAAGGGCACTGGGTAGTCTGAATAGCTTAGCTAGAACATCACATCTTCGCCAAAGATGGATGAAAATGAATTAAATTTAAAGAGCAGCAGAAAGGATTTAGATTAGAGCCAAGGCAAAACTTTCTACGAATGAGAGGTGTTGTGTATTTGAGTAGCTTTCTAAGAAGGTTGGAAAAATCTTTGAGGCAACACTTCATTAAGAAAAGAAAGGTTCATCTCTTTGGGTGTTGCCAGGAAAACAGATTGGATCAACTCAATAGACTTTTAAGCTCCTTTCCAGTCCTGGAGTTTTATCACCTCCAGGTGAACGCTTGATTAAGAAGTAGTATGTACTAATTCACTCCCAGACACAGAATATAAAGTTGGTTCTCTCTCTGGTGCAGGACAACCAACATACATCTTTTTTCCATTGGTGAGATTACCTTGCCCTGACACATTTACTAGTTCTACCCAAGCTTGCACCCTTGAGGCCGAGGTCATCATTCCTGCCGAATTGACAGATCAAATTCTGTTTTTTATCATTTGCTTATAAAAATAATTCCCGAAACCCTCCTATTTCATTGGAAACAGCCACAACTTCTCTGAACTCAGAAAGTCTTCAGTGAATGAGGTCACTAAAGACTTATTTCCTAGACACTCACTTGCAAAAGCTATATACAGCCTAACAAATAAATTGAGATTTTGCTTCTGTTCATCCCACTGCTCTGTTGAGGTTCTTTGGGTTTCTGTTCAATAGAAACAGAGCTGTGAATTATAAGGCTTCATAGGTAGGTGTGTTGAGTACACCATTTAGTGTTTATCTCTTGTGCCCACCAAGAGAACCAGGGGTCATTGCATTTCACATTTATCTCTCAGATGCAGATTGTGAAATCTGACAGTCTGTAGGCTAACATAACCAAGATGGGAAAGGCTGGTCATGCTACCAGGAAGTGGTCAGAGCAAACTTAAGCTTCATAGTCACAGTGTAGAAGTCGAACCAGTTCCCTATTCTACTTGCCTCAATTCTGGTATCAGAATTGAGAATTGATTGAGAGGTAGTATCTCCCTAGCATTTCAAGCAGTAGCACATTTTAAGAAGATTTTAAGAAGATTAAGCATCAGCCTTGCAAACAGCTATTTTACTTAAGTCCAGGAAAAAAAATCATCTTTTATTTATTCTGCTGCCTCTGATCCTTCTTAATGTAGATGGCTGTTAAAGACCACAGTTCTGAGCATTTGGCATATTTTTTAGTCTTCTTTAAAGGATAATGTTGCCATAAGAGTAGAAAACAGGAGTGATTGAGATGAAGAGAACGGAATGAATCTATATAAAGAGACCCTGTTGCTATTAAGAGGAAACCAACACTGGCCCAGACTATTACGGAATCATGGTTCTCCTTCCCTTGTGTCTGACTTACTTTGGCTAGTTGCCTGATCAAAAGCAAAAAGCTAGACTAAATTACCTCTAACAAGCCCATCAACTCCCAGGGACTCTGAAATTGTGTCTGGTTATCAGGCCTCTTTTTCTCTACTCCTGCAGGGTTCTCTGTAAAAGGAGGTTCCCAGAAGCAGTTGTTTTCATATTCCCTGGCACATTTTCCCTCTTCCTATGCTTACGAGATCTAATTCCTCCATATGCTCTGAGCATCAAGTAATTGAAGGTAGAGCCATGGAGGACCAGGAATAGCTTGAAATTCCTTGGCCTATCCAGGGAACCTTATTAATACCAAACTCAAAAACACTGAACTGTGATTTAAAGACTCACCATCTAAGAAAGAATTTCATATGCTTTTGTCTAGAAGTGGGGGATGGGAAACAAAATGGCAATTTTGAGCCAGGATCAATGGGAGAATAGTTACTCTCTGCCTCCTTTGTTAGCATAATCATGCTAATCTCAACCAAGCCTATATGTATAACCCTGACACCCTGCTACTTGGTGAAGTCCTTCTTCATCTAATTTGGTAAGAAGAAAAATTCCTTATGATTCCTTTTTCAGACTCTGGGTTCACTGTGGAATGTCCTAGCTCTAGAGGAAGCTTTTTTCCATCTAACCCTGATGGGTACATTTGAGAGGGCAGACCTAAAGTGTCTCATGTTTGTCATATCTAGTCTTCAAGACTTCTAGAATGTCAATCACCAGGGCTTTTAGGGGACTACTCTCCCCATCAACAATTCTGTCCAGGGACATACACACACACGCACACACACACACACACACACACACACACACACACACATACACACACATGTAATGATGGTGAAAGTCTGAGAAGCCTATTCTTGACCAAGACCACAAAGCTAAAATTTTAATCTGTTCTCCAGATTCTCTCTGTGATATTCTTTTCACTGCTGCCTACATACTCTTTTCAACCTTCTGCTTCCCACACCCCAGTTGCTTTCCTTTGTGATGCTGCAGGGACTTGTTTTTGCAGTAAAAGGTCCATATCTAAGCAGGCAGTAAGAATTCCTTGGGGAAAATATCCAAACCCTAGTATGGCTAAAGGTTGATGAGTACTGGAGGACCACCCTGAAAAGGCAATAAGACATATCCACTCCATGGCTTGCTAGCTATTGACATAAGTAGCCAAACCTTACTGGTTCCCTGGTAGAGGTTCTTTGTATGTTCTACTTGTCCAAGCAGTTGCACAAGCAAAGAAAGGTCCCACCAGCTTGCTGAGGGCTGCTGTGGACAAGCCTTGCAAATCAAGAAAATGATTTATTGCCTTCCCCCAGAAGTTTGAACAAACAGGGTGGCTGTCAAAGCATCCACATGATAATTTCAGCTTTATTTGTCAAACTAAAAAGAAGAGTCATAGGGGAAATCTTCAGGGCTTAATCTACTTTGAAGAGGAATTGGGAAAGATCATTGAGGGTTGGCAGCATACAGGCAATTGATACCTACTCAGTAAATCAGAATATCTGAATAGAGAGTAGGAGGCCTTGTTTTATATCCAGACCTGATGCCCAGGGCTCCTAAAAAATAAATGGATGAGTAAAAGTATCATCCATACATCAAAGTAATAATCCATACCTTAGAGCGGCTGAGAAAGCAACAGAGAGAAGAATCTGTTCTCATAGACTATAATTTTAGGGAAATTTACATTTCTAATATCTCTGATGCTGATGGTTGGTTGAGTTGTCACATTGCTACCCTTCACACTCATTAGATCCACTTGAAAGTAAGTGAAAAGGAACATATCCCTGGCAGCTTCCTTTTAATCTCCCGCCCCACCAGAGATTTTTACCATGAGCCCAAATTTGTAGCTCATGTTTGAGAATTTGACTGTATATGATTGTGGTGACACCACTCCCCTAACAGCCTGCTTGTGTAATACCCAAAGACCAGTTCCAGTTTACCATTGGATAATTCAATCCAAAACGTCAGAGGAAACACAGACACCCAACATCATAGAAACAGAAAAACATCTATTTAAAAAGCTAAGGTAGTTTGATGAGGCATACTTCTGGGGCCAGGAGATCAAGTGTAAAGCTGGCTGGATTTGTTATTTCCCTGCTATCCTGTGAATAGGCAGCATTGAAAATGAACTATATGAAAAGTAGGTTATTTCCCTTGTCCTTCTTTCCCTAGATCTGTTCAGGCTACAGCCTCACCTCAGAAAAATCAGCCTATAACTAGAATGAGGTGTTGGACATTGGGCTATTGAGATGAATGAATGGCCTTGGTTTTACACTGGGACAAATATGTTCCAGGCAGAGGGAACAGTGTATGCAAATTCCTGGAGGAATGAAAGAAAACAGCATGTACGTAGGGGAGGTGGCAATGGGAAGGGATTGTACTTTTGGGGGCAAGGCAAAGTAAATGTATGGTGCAAGTGGGGTAGAAGAGGCAAAAGGTGAGAAATCTGAACTCTGAGAGGACCATTTCCCTTGTATGATCTGATTTTTGCTCTCAAGCAGCCATGTGAAGTGAAACAAGCAGGAACTGTTATATTATCCATTATTCAATTGAGAAAATAGATTGAGAGTGTTTAAGCTACTCCCCAAGGGTACAGAGTGAGTTGATGACAACACTGGGCCCAGAACCCAAGTCTTCGGAGATTCTCACTGCATAAATCTTTCAAGGTAGCTAGTTGTTCCACTAAGGATTATCATTATACTGTTCTTTGCTGGCTTTGGAGGGAGTCTGGCCTGGATTCTGGATTCTGGATTCTTTGGGCAACTTACTTCCAATTTCTCTGATCTTGGTTTTGGGGGTAATAACAGTACATTCCTCATTGGGTTCTTGTGAGTATTAATGGGAATATGTGACATAGGATATAGAATGCACAATGATAATCAAGAGAACTTACAGCGTGAAGTGTACTTTCCTAAGCACTTTACATGTTTTAACTTACATAATCTACACAACAGCCAAATGAGATTGGTACTGTTATTACCTTCATTTTAAAGATGACAGTCAGTGTAGGGAATGCATTTTGAAGATGAGGAAATGTAGTGCAGCTCACTGTCATCCTCCCTAGGCACAATTTGACCTTTTCCAGGGTTCAGATTGTCTGCAATTGGCAGGACTTGGCTATAGCCAGCACCAGTGCGGAGTTGTCAGTGGTCTGCTGATCTCTTCCTTCAGAGCAGCTGGCCAGCCCAGACACAAGATGGCCCTCCATCTCCCTCTAGATTCACAGTCTTTGCAGACTCAAGCTCCACTTGAAGTTCACTCAGTAATATACTTTACATGCCTTTTATACTCTTTTGATTACCTTTTTTGTAGAAATAAAAATTGTTCTTAGAATTAAAAAAAAAGTGAAGATGAGGAAACTGACACACAGAGAGGTGACATCAATCAGCTTGGTGAGCATAAGGGTGTTTTCTTTCTTCCTCTCTTCTCCTTTCTTTCTTTCTCTCTTCCTTCCTTTTACTTACTTACTTTACTTACTTTTACTTACTCTTTACTTACTTACTTTACTTTACTTACTCTTCCCTTTACTTACTCTTCCCTTCCTTACCCTTCCCCCTTCTCTTCCCTTCCC